>NC_057862.1:663934571-664178714 GCF_019393635.1 Dromiciops gliroides
ACTTACATGTAAAGATACTTTTTGACATTCATTTTTGTAAGATTTTGAGTTCCAACTTTTTCTCCTCCCAAAGCCAGCAAGCAATAGGTTATACATTACGATCATGTTAAACATATTTTCTCACATTAGTCATGTTGTGAGAGAAGAATCAGAACAAAGGGAAAAAACACAAAAAAGAAGAAATAATAGCAAAAAAAAAAAGTGAAAATGTTATGCTTTGATCTTCATTCAGACTCCATAGTTCTTTTTGTGGATGTGGAGAGCATTTTCCATCATTGTCTTAGATCATTGTATTGATGAGAAGTGCTAAGTCTATCACAGTTGATCATCACACAATGCTGTTGATACTATATACAGTGTTCTCTTGGTTCTGCCCATTTCACTCAGCATCGATTCATGTAAGTCTTTCCATTTTTTTCTGAAATCTGCCTGCTTATCGTTTCTTACAGCACAATAATATTTCATTACATTCATATATATATATACATACATATATATACATATATATATATATTTATATCACAACTTGTTTAGCCATTCCTCAATTGATGGGCATCCCCTCAATTTCCAATTCTTTGCCACCACAAAAGGAGGAGCTATAAATATTTTTGTATATGTGGGTGCTTTCCCCTTTTTTATGATCTCCTTTGGGATATAGATGTAGTAGTGGTATTATTCAATTTTAAAATTGTTATTGTTATTTTTATTTCCCTAAGCATCATATCCAGGACTGGGATGGTAGAGTACAAATAGGAGGGGCTCTACTGTTTTTGATGGTTAAACAAAGTATTTTGCAAAAATCTTTATGGAACTTTATTTTTTTTTGCATGTATGTTGTCCTTTTGATTTAACCCTTCAATGCCTTTGAGTTGGCTTTGCTTAATCAGCTCCCTTGCTAAGATTTCTTTAAAATTTTTCCTCTCCACAAACCTTTTTAAAAAGATTTTTTGGAAGATTTCTCATTGTTTTATGAGACAATATTGCTCCTAATCTTCCACCCTCCTTCCCCAAACGAGGGTATATTCTAAGGCAGGTTTTCCCTCGTCGGTCACATCTCTCTGATATGCAAAGAGAGAAAGTATTTGCAATTTCTAGGCATTTTGGGGGGGGGTGGGGAATATCCTTGTTGCCGCAATTGATTTATATTGGTGAAATTTCCTGCATCAAATTGTTATAGGCAGCGTTAATGTCGTTCCCTCCTTCCATTTTTTCAGTTTTCAATGTGACTTACTTAAATGGGCCAGGTCGGAGTTGTTTGGATTGGACAGCTCACTTTTCTTCATTATTCTATTCTATTACACAAATTGTCAGCAACACACATATCAAAATCATGCCAGTTAATTCAAAGGGTGTAACAACGATAACTTATGGGATGACCTTTTCGTTGGCTCTTTTTCTTATGAAATGAGCCATAAAACAGGACAACAGGTAGCCAACCTATAATGCTTATCCATCATTGTGTAGGTATATGTTTCTATTTTGTGTATATACATATATGTACTGTATATATAATAGATAGTATATATCTGTCCCATATGTGCATGTGTGTGTGTGTATACACACACACACACACACACTTGTCTGTCTTTCTGTCTGTCTAATCTCTCTGTACCTCAGACAGATGCTGCAAATTAGCCATGAGCTGGGTCCAGAATTGAACAGTAAGTAAGAGGAGCATAAGCTGCAAAACTGCCTTCTTCTTCTTTTTTTTTAAGTGAGGCAATTGGGGTTAAGTGACTTGCCCAGGGTCACACAGCTAGTAAGTGTTAAGTGTCTGAGGCCAGATTTGAACTCAGGTACTCCTGACTCCAGGGCCAGTGCTCTATCCACTGCGCTACCTAGCTGCCCCTGCCTTATTCTTTTAATAACCACCATCTTCTCCCTAAAACAAAGGCCCATCTTTTGAATACTAATATTCTTCTGGTGGGGCAGTTAGGTGGCACAGTGGATAGTGCTGGGCCTGGAGTCAGGGAGACTTATCTTCCTGAGCTTGAATCCAGCCTCAGCTCTGTGACCCTGGGCAAGTCACTAAACCCCAATTGCCTTAGTTTTCTCCTCTGCAAAATGAGCTGGAAAAGGAAATAGCAAACCACTCTAGTATCTTTGCCAAGAAAACCCTAAATGGGGTCATGAAGAATTGGACACAACTGAAAATGACTGAGCAACAACATTCTTCTGGTGATATTATATGGTTGAAAAACATGAAATGAAATTGTCTCTGAATACTTGAAGTTGGGATCACCCAAAGGGCAATGGACAGAGGTCTGTGGTGGCTGTGAACAGACAGCTTCACATTCCAAAAAAGAAGTTTCACAAAAGGGATAGGAAGGATGTCATCAGATAAATCAGGCTGGGAATAACCATGGGCCAGTCACTATGTGATGGACAGTTGATAGACATCCCTATTGGTTGATGGGTATCTACCAGATGTCAAGAGAACTCACGGAGGACCTAGTTTTTTGACTGGTTCTTCTAAGATGAATTGATTGGGAGAGATGGCTGAGAGTTGTACAAAATGGGTAGAAATGTATGGGTTGTAACCTACCTTATAGAACTGATAGAAGTCTATAAGTGGTGAGTTATTTTTTAACTTTGCTGAGCCTCATCTGTAAAAATGGGGTCATACTACCTTCCTAATCTATTTAGTGGATTTAAGATTGGGTTGTTGTCAGTGTTGGGGGAGTTTCCCTGGAGTCTCTATTTACCCAACTCCATAGAGCTGTTTCAGTTGGCTTTTTCTGGGGAGATGTTTCCCCCAAATTCACAATACCCATGTTAATTCACCTCCTCCACATAATGAGAGCAAATGCTACATAAAGGATTTTTGCTGTTTGTTTGTTTTTTTCCCTTTTAGACTGAGCTACATGAAGCCTGGGGCTTTCTCCTCACCAATTTTAGCACACAGATTAAGAGTTTAATTTATTAAATTTATTGAAATAAAGATATTTCAATTAGTTTATTGAAACAAATATCAGCTGTTCAGAAATTTTAAGACCAACACTTAAATTCTATTTAACAAAAATTACCAATCCACTTCCCTTCTCAAAATATAGTGAGAACAGGATAAATTAATCAGTCTTTCCCCCGCTAAGGTATACATTGTTAGCTTGCCCTGAGCAGGGTAGGCATAAAAGACACAGGTGGAGCCTTGAAGTCTGGAACTTTGAACCCTTAAATCTGTAAGGGATCATGTAGGCCACCCCCCACCCCTTACTTTACAGGTGAGGAAACCAAACCCCAGAGACTAAAGTGATGTGCCCACAGTAGCACAGCCATAGCTAGTTAGTACTAAAGTGATGGCTATTTCCAAAACTTTCTTCTCTAACCATCAATCAGGCAATTAAAGCATGACTCCATTTGTGAATTCCAAAGGTAGATTCCATTTCAAAATGGGTTGAAAGGTTGAAAAACAGGTTTATTTTTTTTTTTAAACTCAATTTCCTATTTATTCCCAAGTAACAACTAAAGGACTAATTACCATTGCTTTTTCAGGTAGCACCCCAATCTGCACCCTCCTTTTACCTAGGGCTCCTAGGAAAACAAGTCTGAGCCCGGAGGGTAATCTTGTGTAAAGAATTGACATACCCAGGGAAATTCAGGTTTAGCCAAATAGCTTCTCAGCAGGATTTTTGCTTTTTCCCAGGAAAAAAAAAGTACCTTCTAATCACAGACTCTCAGAGCTGGAAGGAATCTTAGATATGATCTTGGGCTTTTCAAATGAGGAAGTAGACCCAGAGGGAATAAAAACAGCCCATCTCTTCTTTCAAGGTGCCTCTGAGATGCCACCTCCTCTGGGAAGTCCTCCTTGCCTGATATTCTCAGTTCTCAGTTCTCTTTCCAACCTCAAATGACCTTGAGTTTATATAGCTATGTTTCCATTGTGCAGAATGACCCCAAAGACCTCTGATACCAAAGACAGCTTCTTTTTTCATTTTGTATTCTCAGCACCTCCTTCTTTAATTAATGCTGTTGAATCAAAATAATTTGAGTCAGACAACCATAAGCCCACAAATTTAAAGCTAGAGGGGAGCTCAGATGAGGAAACTGAAGTGAAGTGATTTGCTTTAGGTCACCAATAGAGTGTCAGAGCTGAGATTTGAACCCAGGTCCTCAGAATTCCAATCCAGAGAGTGGATACGTTGGAAGCTCTGATTGCATGAAGTTGGAGAATAGGGAGAAACTAGATAATTATAGTGATCATGAACCAGAGAATGGAGGTCTAGAGTAGATAGAAAGAGAGGATGGATAATGAAGAGAGTAAGAAAAACCCTTTGAAAGGGGGAACAAAAAATAACATTTAAAAAAGACTAATGAGAAAGACTAGTTGAAGGGAAAGGGAATCTATTGGACTGAAAGGGAAAACAAGAGGGAAGAATTAAATAACTAGATACAAACAGGAAAGAAAAAGGAGCTAATAAAACCCCAATAGGAAAGGGGTAACAAATGGGAAAAGGGCCATCCTAAAAAAAAAAAGATTAAACTAAAGGATTAAACTAAAGAATAAAGGGGGAAAAATCATAACTTGGAAAAAAACCCAATGTTAGAGACAAATGGAGGAAAGTATAAATCTAACTCTCATAACTTTAAATGTGAATGGATTGGTCCATCCAGTTGTTGTTTGTCCTTTGTTCTTGAAGAGGACCACACATATGGGAGGTGACGTTATGATTTGTCATAAATTGGATTTACGTAAAGCAGGGCTGTACAAAGTCACCAGTCTCACTCTCTTCTTCAGAGCCATCTGTGTCCAGTGGCAAGATATACATCAGGATGACTGGAGAGGGCCCTGATTCAATGGGAAACCTTGGCCTTATTCTTTTTGGTGAGGCAATTGGAGTTAAGTGACTTGTCCAGGGTCGCACAGCTAGTAATTGTCAAGGGTCTGAAGCCGGATTTGAACTCAGGTCTTCCTGACTCCAGAGTCAGTGCTATATCCACTGCTCCACATAGCTTCCCCCCTCTCCCCCCCAGGTTTCAGTTTGACTGAAGCAATGCCCACTCTGTGATTAGGGCTAGGTAAGAAATGAGGCTAAGAATAGCCTCCTTTACCTTGTCAAAAACAAACAAACAAATCAATAAATAAATTTGGGAGGAGAAGACTCTCAGGGTTCCTGGCCAAAACAGAAACAATTTCTATTTATACTGACTCTGAGCCACCAAAAAGCCAAACAAATGGGGCAGCTAGATGGCGCAGTGGATAGAGCACCAGCCCTGGATTCAGGAGTACCTGAGTTCAAATCTGGCCTCAGACACTTAACACTTACTAGCTGTGTGACCCTAGGCAAGTCACTTAACCCCAATTGCCTCACTAAAAAAAAAAAAAAGCCAAACAAAGGCCAAATGATGCTTGGGCTGGCTCCTATTACTGGCCGATCAATGAGAGCCAGAATGATTTGGATTTAAGGTATGGTCCTTAAAAAATAAATCTAGCCTGTAAACCCTAAGACATCCATAAAATGGGAAAGAGTTATGGATTGGATAGAAAAAAGAACTTTACAATCTGGTGGTTAAAAGAAACACATCTGAAAAACAAAGACATACACAAAATTAAACCAAACAGATAGGGAAAATATATACTATGTATCAAGTGAATCCAAAAAAGTGAAAGTTGCAATGCTATCTGACAAAGCAAAAACAAAATATCCAGAAAATAAAAAGGGTTAAACAAGGAAAATATAGCATGCTGAAAGTAACCATAGACAATAAATCAATAATAAATTTATATGCTCCAAATCCAAGTTCACATCCCCCCAAAGAAAAAAAAGACCTATTTGTACAAAAATATTTATAGCAGCTCTTTTTGTGGTGGCTAAGAGTTGTACAAAGTGACTAATATGGTAATGTTTTACATAATTGCATGTGTATAACCCATATCTGATTACTTATAGTGTGAGATTTAAAATCTAAATGTGTGGTCGCCTTAAATTAGAAACTTTAGCACCAGTCTTTGGGCATTAAGCATTTATTAAAGCATACAGGTATTCATGTGGAGTTCAGAAAGTTAAGAAAAGGCCTATCTAGCCTGGATTTCCAGCCTGGTAGGGTTCTTCCTCAAGTCCTCCACCAGGAGCCTGCTTCAACCACGAACTCTTTTCAAACTGAGTGTGGAAGCTTTTTATAGGTCCAGAGCAGAGGCGGTCCTTACACACTGCTTCAAGCTGATTGGTAGGCATCATCCAAATCCATTGTTCACTGGACTTGAAGGTGTCAATCACTGTCACTTAATTCAATCAGTTTAGATTAATCTCCAGGTGGGCCTTTGAGTGTCTGCTAAATCCCATTATTTTATCACAATAGCCTCATGGAGGGAGGAAGGGAGGGGGGGAGGGAAGGAGGGATAACATTTGGGATTCAAAACTATAAGTAAAAATGTTTATTATTTAAAAAAAAAAACAAATCCAGATTCACAAAGGAAACATGTAAGCTTCTATCCCTTTAGTTTAATTTTGTATATGTCTGTCACTCTTTTCTCTTTTATTTTTATTTTTCCATCCATTCACATTTAAAGTTATGAGAGTTAGGTTTATATGTAGGGAAAACTACCTATTTGATAAAAATTTTGGGGAAGAATAGAAAGTAGTCTCTCTATTCTCTATCTGCTGCTCTACTTGGTTTCAACTCCAAGAAATAAGATGTTTCTCTCAGGTTAAATTTATCACCTCTAACCTCATCACCACTATGCTAACTCAGGCTTTGACTGACACTACTTTCCTCAGACTCCTCTCTCCTTTGATCAGAGGACTGGAGGATGGAGTAGATTGGCTAAGTAAATTATGGTACATGACTGTAATGGAATACTACTAAACTATGAGAAACAAAACTTGTGATGAATGCAGAGAACCATGGAAAGACCCATATGAACTGATGCAGAATGGAGTCAACGATATACAATGTAACTGTAACAATGTAAATGAAAAGAACAACCACACACTAAAAAATGAAAGGTAAATGTAACAAGATCATAAAGATCAAATGGGACTCAAATGAAGAGATATGAGAGGACATTTCCAATCCACTCCGTAGTGGAGGCTGGAGGTGTGACACATTGCACCTATTTTTGGACTTTTAAAAATGTATTAATCAGTGCTTGCTTCGGCAGCACATATACTAAAATTGGAACGATACAGAGAAGATTAGCATGGCCCCTGCGCAAGGATGACACGCAAATTCGTGAAGCGTTCCATATTTTAAAAAAAAATGTATTAATCAGTCGTGCTGACTTTTTTTCCTTTTGAAAAAATATTACTCGTTATATGAGATGGCTTCTGGTGGGAGGTGGTTGTGGGAAATACTGGGAATAACTATGACAATGTAAGAGGATAAGACATTAATAACAACTTATTTTTTTAAAGAGGCTACTGCCATAGTCCAAGTGAGAAGTGATTGAAGGCCTGAACTAAGGTTGAGGTTATTTAAGTGGAGAGAGAACCAAGAGAGAGTAATGCCATGGAAAGTAAGGGGAAGGGGCAGGAAACGTACAGGGGGAAGGAGCAGAAAATGGTGTCAAAACTTGCAAAGATGTCAAGAAGGATGAGGATTGAGAAGAAGTTGTTGGATTTGGTAGTTGAGACATTGGTAACAGACCATTAGATGTTATGGAGGCAGGGGTTATTAACCTAGGATCTAGGGATCCCCAAGGGATCCATGGATAGATTTCAGGGAGTCAATGAACTTGTATGGGATCGAAATTATATCTTCATTTCATTATGATTAGTTTCCCTTATAATCCATTATATTTTATGCGCTTGAAAATACTATTCTGCAAAAGGGACATAGACTGCCCAGAGGAGTCCATGACAAAAAACAGGTTAAGATCATTGCCATGACACTCTCAAGAAAGAAGCAGGGGAATTTATGTTTGTTCTTATTTTTACAGGTAGGGAAACAGAGACACAAGCTTCTTGTTTTCCTAAGACAATTCTTAAAAGTTTAACTTAGATGTGAACCAAGCCTTCTCTATTCATAGGATCAGAGTTAGACACAACCCCTGAAGCCATCAAACCTAACTCCCTTATTTTACAGATAGATGAGTATGCTGGGATCCTGACAGGGTCAGTGACTTGTTCAGTCATGTAGTCCATAAGTGGAAAAGCCAGGATTTGAATTCAGGTCTGGCTATGTCACTTTAAGCAATCTTTCCACTGCATCACTCTGCTTTATCCCTAGCCTGATCTTCCATATAACTATTACCATATGATCGATCACTCTATAGATAGATGGATAGATATAAATATAAAGAGATAGAGTTAGAAGGATAAATAGATAGAGAGATAGAGATAAATAGAGATTGATGGATAGATAGATATAGAGATAGAGATAGAGATAAATAGAGATAGAGGGATGGATAGAGATAACTATAGATATTGATAGAGATATAGATAGAGATGGATAGAGATAGAGATAGATTGATAGATATTTACTGTAGACAAAACTTTCAGACAAGTGCCTTATTCTTTGATCATCAGTCTCTTAGTTGCCCTTTTTTGCCTCCTTAGCTAAAGAATTTGGTGCACTTTCTCTTTACTCAGGTTTTGGTGAAATAAGACTACAGCAGGAGATGAGAACTAGGAGTGCCTAGGCATCATTCCTGGGCCATTGAGGTAGAGAACAGAGGTTGCTGCTGTAGTAAAGACCTTGGAGAACTTTGTTCTTTCCAAGGGATTAACTGCAGGACTCTGAGGGATGGATGGACTTCCAGGGCCAGAAATTATTACAGCTGCTGAGTTGGAAAAATGCCCCATCTGTGACCTTCCTGAGACTGAGACCTCCTTCATATGATTGGATTGGTCTGCTTGCTCACTAAATGCTTGGCTCCAAAAGGTCAGGTCTATAAAGCTCCAATTCTGTCATTTTTGTCCACAGGCTCTTGGATACTGTATAATACCATGTAGTATTTTCTATGGAGGTCTACACTGCAGTAAGTTGTAGAACCACGATTTGAACCAGGGTCCTCTCCACTGCATCACATTTCTTCCTCTATGTGAAATCAATGTGATGCATCCATTTAGCATTTATTAAGCAAGCATTTATTAAATACCTACTACATGCAAGCCTGTGTGCTAACTTCCCAAGTACAAAAACAAAGCTGGAAGTTGTTGGACTGGAGAAAATTATATTTTATTGAATGGTAGGGTGAGGAGTTTGTATTTTATCAGTGAGGCAATAGGGAACCATTGATATTTTTATAAGCAGGTGAAGATGACAAGATTAGATGTGTGCTTGAGCAATATCCATTGAAAACTCCGTGGATAAAGCCAGGAGAGGGGAGTGGCTGAAAGCAAAGAGATCAATTAGACAAGCTATTACAGCAGTTTAGGTGAGAGGTGATGGGGCCTAAGTTAGGGCCAAGGCTGGGTGAATGGAGAAAAGGAGAGAATGTTATGGAGGCAGAATCAATAAAACTAGGCAACTGATTGGTTATTAGCAGGTAAAGGAGAAGGAAAAGTTTAGATTGACTGACTCCGAGGTTGTAAACTGGGCTCCTGTGGAAGGAAGGTGGTGCCCTTGATTGCAATTATTTAGAAATAGGTGTTTGGGGAGAATATGATGAGTTCTGTTTTGGGCATGCTGATTTTAAGATGCCTGGGGGACATCCAAATGGAGACATCCAGAAGACAGCTGGAGCCATGGTATTAGAACAATATAAACTCCCATATCTAGTACCTAAAATCCTTCACAATCTGACTTCAGCCCATTTCCAGAATGATGAAAAGGCCTAACCCCACCCTGCCCCCCATTCTAGGTAAACCTGATGTTCCCTTAGATTTGATACTTTCATTTCCCATCTCTGTGCTTTTGTATAAACTGTCCCCCATTACTAGAATGTACTCCTTCCCAGAGGTATCTGCCTTTCTACAATCCCTATCTTCTTTCAAAACATAACTCAGAAACTCAGGAGTATATATTTTACATATGCTTTTTTTTTTTTTTTGAGATATTTTATTTTTTCCGTTACATGTAAAGATAGTTCTCAACTTATGTTTATACATGCTTTACACTTTCAGATTTTTCTCCCTCCCTCCCTCCCCTCCCTCCCCCCTCCCCTAGACAGCAGGTAATCTGATATAGGTTATATCTATATATATCTATACATATACATATAGATATATATATACACACACATATATATACACATAATAACATTAATCCTATTTCTGCATTAATCCTGTTACAAGAGAAAGAATCAGAGCAGTGATGTACATATGCTTTTTTTAAGGTTTTAAAATTTTTGTTTTCATTCCCAAATTCTCTGTTTCCTCTCATTCCCTCCTTAACCCCATTGAGAAGGCAAGAAATACCTTAACCAATATACATATGAAGCTTTTGTATATGTTTATCTTAAAGATAGATACTTTGTGTCTCCCCTACCAAGTACCATGCCTGTCGTAGAGTTGCAGCTCAATAAATGCTTACTGAGTTGTATTCAGTTGGAGCTTTGGAGAGAGGAGAACAGAGTGTAGCGATCTGAACGTCATCTGCATGGATGATAATTGAGTATGGGAAACTGATGAGTTGGCCATGAGAGAATAGAGAGAGAGAAGAGAATATCCTAGGATACATTCAAATATAGGAGGAGAAGCATGCTACTGGGGAACTAGAAGGAAAACCAGGAGAAATCAGCAACAGGGAAATGCAGGAAAGAGAGAATATCCAGGATGAAGAGTCATTCAAGCATCATCAACAGCTTCAAAGAGTTAAAGATGAGGAGTAGAAAAGGCTATTGGGTTGAGCTTGATCAAGAGATTGTGGCTAATCCTGGAGAGAACAGTTTCAATGGAATGAGTCCAGACTTCAAGTTGTTGGTAAGGGAAGATGCAAAAACAACGAGAGAAGATTCCTTTTCTAGGTGTTTTGCCCTTGATACAGGATGCTATTTTGAGGCGCTTGCAAGGTAAGGTGGGTTTTTTGGTTTGTTTTTTAAGGATGATGAGAAGCCTCATGAGAAAGAGGAAGTGTTCTTAGCTAAGAGAAGGGCCACATCTTTCTAGAGATTGAAGCAAAGTAAAAGAGAATGTGTGCGGGGGGGGGGGGGGGGGGGGGGGGGGGGAGGGGCGGGGTAGAGTGTCAGGGGAATGCTGGAGCATTCTGTCTTAATAGTTGGTCTTTCTTTTTTCTCCAGAACATTCCAGACAAGGTCTTCTGCTAATGGGGAGTGGAGAGGAGAGTTTTGGAATAATCATCCTTTAGAGAGCAGATCAGGAATCTAAAAGGATTACCCCCTTAAACTACAAGGATCCATTTCAGATTAGATTACACTCATTTTAGTAAACCCAGTCTTCCAGCAGGATCAGTGGTATGCAACTGCACCGATGGTCTTAGGAAGGATGGAAAGGAATTTAAGGGGCAGAGACCTGCTTAAGGTTGAAAGGGTTAATCACAATGGCTAACACTTAGAGAGCTCTTTAAAGTTTACAAAGCACTTTACAAATATTATCTCATTTTGTCTTCACAACAACCTAGGATGCAGGTGCCATTATTCCTCCTATTTTAACAGATAAGGAAACTGAGATAAGAGAAACAGAGGTTAAGTGATTTTTCTTAGTTATCACAGCTGGTAAGTGCCTAATTCAGATTTGAACTCAGGTCTTCCTGACTCCAGGTCCAGCTGAGCCATCTAAGTATCTCGAATTATGTTTGTATATACTTCTGTGTGTAACTCCTGGATAAAATGTAAAATCCTTGAGGGTGGGGACTTTCATTCTTTGTATCTGTATTTCCAGGCTATAGCAGTGCATGGCATATAGGAGGTACTTAATAAATGCTGATTGATGAATTAATTATATATATATAATACTTCCCCCAGAAGTACAAACATTTAAAAAATTGATGTTTGTTTTCTTTCTCCAAATAAATGTTTATTGATATAATTGTCTTTACATCACCTACATTTCCCCATGTGCTCTCTTCATTCTCCTCCCAAGAGAGCCATCTCTTATAACAAAGAATAAAAATTAAAAGGATGAAACATTCAGCAAAACTAAGCAACATATTGAAAAAAAGAATCTGACTTATGAAGAGTCCTCCATCACTGAAAAGAGGCAGGTAGGGGTTCCTTCTCCTATCTCTTTGGAATCAAGCTTGGTTATTATAATTTTACATCACTTAGTTTTGATTGTTTTGTGTGTGTTTTCTTTTTTTTTTCTTTTTAATTTTTTTTGCGGGGCAATGGGGGTTAAGTGACTTGCCCAGGATCACACAGCTAGTAAGTGTCAAGTGTCTGAGGCTGGATTTGAACTCAGGTACTCTTGAATCCAGGGCCTGTGCTTTATCCTCTGTGCCACCTACCTGCCCCTTGTGTGTGTTTTCTATTTACATTGTTGTACTCATTGTGCATGAAGACAAGTTTGCTTGGCAAAGAGAAGGATTGCTAGGATTTTCAATACAATTTTGAATAATATTGATGACACTGGGCATCCTTATTTCACACCTGATCTTATTGAGAAGGCTTTTGGTTTAGTCCCACTATAAAGAATGCTTGCTAATGGTTTTAGATGTGCATTTTAGATTACAATGCTGCAATTTACTATCTGGTACTAAGAAATAGAAAGGTAGATCAGTATAATAGAGTGGACATACACTTTACAGCAGCAAATAAATATAATAACCTTTTATTTGACAAGTGGAAAGACTTAAGATTTTGGGATAAGAATTCATTATTTGGTTAAAAGAATTGTTAGGATAACTGGAAAGCAGTGTGGCAGAAACTGGGCATAGACCAATATTTTACACCACTTACCAAGATAAGGTCAAATTTGATACATAACCTAGATATGAAGAGAGATTTTATATGAAAATTAGAAGAACATGGAATATATTACTTATCAGACTTACAGATAGGTGAAGAATTTATGAATGATTAAAAGTGAAGCCAGTTGCTGGAATGTGAGCTTATGTCATGAGGAGAGAGCCATGTCTCAGTGAGAGCTGGAAGATAAGTAGAGTGGGAAAAGAAAGGTTTTAAGATGAGAGCTAGTTTATTACTTATGGAACAGGCATTTCAGAGAGCACAGTGGAAGGGGAGGGAAGCTTTAGAGTGGGACATTTGGGTAGGGGTTTAAGGATGATCGTAATAAGAGATCTAGGCAATGGGGTTTAAATGATCTTAAAGATTTAGAATCGCTTGCATTATGCTCAGGAGGGAGTTTGCTAAGCACTGAGAATTGAGTACTAGTTGGTTATTAATGAGCACCTAGGTGGCACAGGGGATAGAATTCTGGGCTTGGAATCAGGATGAACTTAGTTTAAATCCAGCCTCAAACACCTACTAGCTGTGTGACCCTGGGCAAGTCATTTAACCTGGTTTACCTCAATTTCCTCATGTGTAAAATGAGCTGGAGAAGGAAATAGCAAACCACTTCAATATCTTTGCCAAGAAAACCTTAAAAAGTGATAACAAAGAGTTGGACATGAATATAATTACTAAATAACAGGTTGTCAGTATTCCTTAGAGTTTTGACCTTAGGGTGAAATACTCTCAGGGATTTGGAAGGTTCAGACCTCCAAGGCAGGAGACCATGTTAGAGACTCAACTGATCTTTCTTTTCTTCCCTGGAAGGGAGGAGTATGGTGTTATATGGAATGCTGTTTCTCTCCTCTTCCAGGAAGAGGCAAAAGATCAGGCAAAAGATCTGGATGGATGGAATATGTTCTCTCTTGCCCAAAGGCAGGAGACTGGCTCTTGATGAGATAGCCTTCCTCCTTTTCCCTCTGAGGATAAAGACTAGGCAGGAGATGCTCCTCTCCCCTCGGTGTTGTTGTTCACCATTTGTGCTTAAGAGGACCAAAATTACATCACTCTGTTGGGGTCAAGGTACAGTGCATCCAGCTGTCACTGATCAGTCCAATAAAAGCTCAGAAGGCTCTACCACAGGTTGGGCACAAACGATATTGCATTCAATGAAGCTTTTGAAGCTGAGATGCAACAGAGTATGAAGTAGAGATGTCTCTAAAAATGCACATCTTATGTTTCTTTTGAGCTACTGTAATTCTGCTTTGCTCATAGAGCAAAGCACCTTCTTTGATGTGGGCAAGTTATGCTGTGTGGTCCTGTGCCAATGTCTTCCATGTGCCAGTGTCTTCTAAAGTTCTTCAGAGAGACCTTGAGAGTGTCCTTGTATTGCTTCTTCTGACCTCCATGTGAGCACTTGCCTTGTTCCAGTTGTCCATAAAATAGTTTTTTAGGCAAATGTGTGTTTGGTATTTGTACGCTGTGGCCAGCCAGCAGAGTTTCTTTTTCTGCAACAGAGTTTGAATGCTTGGCAGTTCAGTTTGAGAAAGGACCTCAGTGTCCAGGACTTATCTTGCCAGGTGATCTTCAGAATTTTCCTAGGACAATTCAAATGGAAGCAATCCAGTTTCCTGGCATGGTGCCGGTATATGGTGCAGGTTTCGCAGGCATACAACAATGAGATCAGCACAATGGCTCTGTAGACCTTCATTTTGGTAGGCAGCCAAGTACCCCTTCTCTTTCACACTTTCTTCAGAGCTCCCCAAACACAGCTTAGCTCTGACAATGTATGCATCAATCTTTTATTTATTTATTTATTTATTTGCAGGGCAATGGGGGTTAAGTGACTTGCCCAGAGTCACACAGCTAGTAAGTGTCAAGTATCTGAGGCCGGATTTGAACTCGGGTACTCCTGAATCCAGGGCCGGTGCTTTATCCACTGCACCACCTAGCTGCCCCCTGTGTATGCATCAATCTTATCATCTATATGTAAGTCCCTGGAAAGTATACTGCCAAGGGAAGTAAACTTCCATCCAAAATGTCTCCATTTGCTGTAACCATTGGTTCCATGCATGGATGGCAGAGAAGCCATGTTTTCTTGGTGTTGAGTGTTAGGTCAAAATTAGCACCAGCAGCAGAGAATCCACTCATACTCTGTTGCATCTCAGCTTTAGAGGCTTCATTGAATGCAACATCATTTGTGGATAAAAAGTCACACACAAACTCTTCCTCCACTTTAGTCTTAGCTTGTAGATTTTTCCAATGACACAGTTTACCAGCAGTGAGGTAGCTGGCCTTGTTTTTTTGTTTTGTATTTTTTTTTCTGGGGCAAAGGGGTGTTAAGTGACTTGCCCAGGATCACACAGCTAGTGTCAAGTGTCTGAGGCTGGACTTGAACTCAGGTCCTCCTGAATCCAGAGCTGGTGCTTTATCCACTGTGCCACCTAGCTGCCCCCTTGATGTTGTTTTTATCTTTGTTGAAGCCATCTGACAACACTGAAGAAAACATCATGCTAAAAAGCATGGGAGCCAGCACACAGCCAGCTCTACTTCCATCTCCCCTTACCACAAAGGCAGAAGACTCATGCAGCTCCCAAAGGATGCTGGAGACCAAATGGGAGAAGTGGAGCAATGGAATGGCATCCTCTCTTCTCCCAAAGCAAAGTCTGGACTTTGACCTTTATTACTACCTTGATTTATTCAGACACTTCATAGTTTTTGAGAAGAGAGTTGCCTCTATAATAGCTCTAAATTTTGTCCTGGGGAAGTCTAATACTTTAAGGTATCAACATAAGCCTGGAAGTCTGATGGTTTTGGTATAGGTGGGACCCTATATAAGCCTGGAGGTCCTATCCTAACCTTGGGTAATGTGATTATAGAAAGTTCAAATACCTCACTTGAATAAGTCAAAAAATGGTGTAAAGAATTTCCCTATAACTCCATTAGTTGTTTCAGTACTGTCTGACTCTTCTTGACCTCTTTTGGTGTTTTCTTGGTAAAGATACTAGAGTGGTTTGCCATTTCCTTCTCCAGATCATTTTACAGAAGAGGAAACTAAGGCAAACAGGGTTAAGTGACTTGCCCAGCATCACATAGCTAGAGTTTAAGCCTGAATTTGAACTCAGGTCTTCCTGACTCCAGGCCTGGTGCTCTATCTACTGTGTACCACCTCACTACCCTACAACTCCATTATGTGTGTGTGTGTGTGTGTGTGTGTGTGTTTTAATTGAGATCATTATAAGGTTTGGGCCATTGGAAGAAGGCAGGAAACATCTTGTGACTAGCTGAAATAATCAGACACATTTCTGGGCCTATATAGAAAAAACATTAGTCAGTATAGAGTTGGGCTAGTCCAGTGTGAAGGACTCCAAGTTCCAGAGTTAGAGCCAGCCCTTGAGAAGGAATTGTTCTTGGGAGAAAGTTCTTTCTCTCTCTTTCTCTCTCTCACCATCCTTTCCCTCACCCCAATTGGCCAAGCTATTAAAGAGACTTGACCAGTCATACAACCCAATAAACATTTATTAAGATGCCTATTATGTGCCAGACACAGTGCTAGGTATTGGGGATATGATTAATAAAATGAAAGACAGTCCCTGCCCTCAAGGAACTTACAATCTAATGGGAAAAGATAACACAAAATAGGAGGCAGGAAAGGAGCAGGGGACAGGACACTAGGGGACATGTTGTTCCATGGAATTGAAACTGGGAAGGGCAGCAAATGCAGAGTAGAGTGAACTGAAAAGTCCAGCTTCTGCCCTCTATAAAGGAAGGTATTGGGAGGAGTTTGGCACTCCTCGAACCCTCCAATCAGAGGGGAGAAGTCAAGTTTGAGTTATCAGCAGATTATGAGATGATTAGAGGTGATGAGCATAACCTGGGAGGGACAGCTTGTTCTATGGAGTTGAAGCCAGTCAGGACAGTAGATGCAGAGTGCAGCGGCAAGTGGCAGTGAAACCAGCCAAGTTTTGAGATACTGAACCAGTAAGAGATAACACAACTGCTCAGGAGCAGAGTGACATACTGGTGTGAGGGCCAAAATTTTATATATGGAGCGTTATTTGGGTGACTCACCTTAATATTGGGGTCCCAGAAATATGAGGGACTTTTTAAGTTCACCCTTCCCTCTGAACTGCCCTTTTTAGATATTTCTCCCAGGCCAATAAGAAAGGAGCCTTTAAGTTTTAATTCACAAAGGGATCAGATTTTATTACTTGGGAATTAATTAAACAACAAAGGTAAAACTAATAAAAATAAAAGATAAGGAAATAGGAAAATAGAAATACAGATAAATACTCTTAACTCTAAACTTAACCTGTGCAATACCCAGACTGTTTCCAATTAAGCAAGTTCAAAGGAATTTAGGGTTTTCCATAATTAACTCACCAAAACCTGGACAGTCTACAGTTGCCTGCACCTGCTGGGAAAAACAGCCACCTGAGACAGAGAACTCATGCCACCACTGCAAGGGGAGAAGTCCGAGAGACTGAGTTCCGGAAGAGACCTAGCGTTCTGGAAGAACCCTCCACCTCCCTTCAGGGAGTATTCAATCTTTCCTCCCCAAAAAAGGGGAGATCCTTCAAAAACTGCCTATGGAGAGTTCTGCTGACCTCAGTAATTAATATATGTAACCTCAGAGTGGGACAGATGTGGCCACTCCCAAATGAATCAGCTAAAAACAGCAATATTAATCTTTACCATAAATAATTTTTACTACACTGGGAACAAAAGGATGTGGGAAGACAATGACCCAAGAAGATAGGCAGCTTCACCCAGCATGATTCCATGCATAGGTGCAAGAAAAGACTTCCAGAATTACAAAGTGGTGGAAGTTGAATGAATTACTCCTTTTGCCATCTGCATATCCTATAAGGAAGTCAGGATCACTGAACCACAAAGTGGAGGGAAGTAAGATGTATGTAAGAAGACTACAAAAGAAGGAAGTGACTGATTTGTGAGCAGCTTTAAAAGCCAGCAAAAGGATTTTATGCTTGATTCTGGAGGTAACAGATAGCCCTGGAGTTTATAGAGTAAGAAGTGACATGGTTAGACTTTGAACTTTAGTGAGATTAATGAACATCTGGGGGACAGAAAAGAAAAAGTTGGGGTTGAGAGACAACCAGAATATAGTCTGGGAGTGAGGTTATGAGAGCCTGCACCAGGTTGATGGCAGTGTCAGAGGAGAGAAGGGACCATTAAGAGAAATTGGTAAAGGTAGAGTCAACAATTTGGCTATTGGGCCTTGATAGATAATGAGATGGCCCCTAGATTTTGATCCTCGATGACTGAGATAATGGTGACATCCTTCACAGTAACAAGGAAGACAGAAGGAGGGGAAGGCTTTGGGGGCAAAGATAACGAGTTCATTTTGAACATATTGGGTTTAAGTTATTTATGAGACATCAAGTATGAAATGGGGGACTGGAAGTCAGGAGATGAAGATGATCACTAAAATCAACATAGTTGATGAGATTGTCAAGTGAAATAGTATAGAGAAGAAGGCTTAGGACAGAGGCCTGTGTGACACTCATGGTGAGTGGGCACACCTAAAAAAAGATCCAGCGAAGGAGACTGAAAATAATAACACCATCATTTATATTACAGCTCGTGTGTGATTCAGAATTTGAACTCAGGTCTTTGTGACTCCAGGTTCAGCATTCTATTCACTACACATGAGTATGTTTGTAGGCAGCATAGAAGCAGTCAGTAGACAGAGAAAGATTGAAAATAAATGAAAGAATAGGGATGGTAGACAGGGCAATCTGTTGGAGGAGACAGGGTGGAATAGGATCACTCATACACATAGAGGTGTCTGCTTTGACAGGGAAAGGAAGGGAACAAGCATTTAATAAGTGCTTACTATATGATGGGCACTGTGCTAAGTGCTTTATGAATATTATCTCATTTGATCTTCACAACAATCCAGGAAGGTAGATGCTATTATTATTCCCATGTTACAGTTGAGGAAACTGAGGCAGACAGAAATGA
Source organism: Dromiciops gliroides (assembly GCF_019393635.1). Lineage (NCBI taxonomy): Eukaryota > Metazoa > Chordata > Mammalia > Microbiotheria > Microbiotheriidae > Dromiciops > Dromiciops gliroides. The sequence continues at coordinate 663,953,284 of NC_057862.1, forward strand.
AGTGACTTGCCTAGGATCACATAGATGGTAAGTGTCTGAGGCTGGATTTGAACTCAGGATTCCTGACTCTTGGTCCTGTACTGTATCAGCTGTGTCTATGGCTCAAGGAGAAGGAGGACATGATGGGGAAAGGTATTTCCGTTTTCTCAGCAATTCTTTTTGAATAAAGAGTTCTTTCTTAGGTGATTTGTTTGTGGGACAGTGACAAAAACTAAAATGCTTCACAATTTGGTCTTGGTTTAGCAATGCTCTCTATATCTTCTTTGGTTCTAAATTCTTCCCCTGTCTATAAATCTGACAGTTAAATGATTCCATGCTCTCTTATCTGTTTATAGTATTATCCTTTATGTGTAAATCATGTACCCAACTTGACCTTATTTTTGGTATATGCTGTGAAATGTTGGTCTATACCTAGTTTCTGTAATATTGTTTTCCAGTTTTTCAGCAGTTTTTGTCAAACAATGAGTTTTTGTTCCAAAAGCTTGAATCTTTGGGTTTATCAAACACCAGATTACTATGATCATTTACTATTGTGTACTTTGTCACTATTCTATTCCACTCATCTACCATTCTATTTCTTAGCCAGTAACAGATTGTTTTGATAATTACTGCTTTATAATACAGTTTGAGATCTGGTAAAGCTAGATCACTTTTCCATTTTTTCATGGATTCCCTTAATATCCTTGAGTTTTTGTTTTTCCAGATGAATTTTGTTATTATTTTTTTCTAGATCTATAAAATAATTTTTTGGTAATTTGATTGGTATAGCACTGAATAAATAGATTCAAATTATCTATATTTTCTGATTTGTTCATTGACCCATTTGTTTTTTAGGATTAGATTATTTAATTTCCATTTTTTCATCTCTTTCCATTGTCCATTATTGAATGTAATTTTTATTGCATTATGATCTGAAAAGGATGTGTTTATTATTTCTGCTTTTCTGCATTTGGGTATGATGGTCAATTTGCATGTAGGTGCCATGTACTGCTGAAAAAAAAAGGTATATTCCTGTCTATTTCCATTCAATTTTCTCCAGAGATCTACCATATCTAAATTTTCCAGGATTTTATTCGCTTTCTTAATTTCTTTCTTGTTTATTTTTTGGTTTAAATTTGTCCAGTTCCAAGAGGGAAAAGTTAAGGTCTCCCAATTAGTATAGCTTTGTTATTTATTTCCTCCTGTAACTTATTCAACTTCTCCTTCAAAGCTTTAGAAGCTATATCATTTGGTACATATATGTTAAGTATTGATATGACTTTATTGTTTCTGGTACCTTTCAGCAAGATATAGTTTCCTTTTTTATCTCTTTTAATTAGATCTATTTTTGCTTTTGCTTTGTCTGAAATCATGCTTATTACCCCTGCTTTCTTTGCTTAAGCTAAAGCGTTATTCTGCTCCAGTCCCTTACCTTTACTTTGTGTATATCTCTCTGCTTCAGATGTGTTTCTTGTAAACAACATATTTTAGGATTTTGGTTTTCAATCCAATTTGCTATCCACTTCCATTTTATGGGTGAGTTCATCCCATTCACATTTATAGTTATGACAACTAATTGTATATTTCCCTCCATGCTATTTTTTGCTTGTTTATCCTCCTCTTCTGTTACACCCCCCCCCCACTCTTTCCCTCCTCATCTCAGACACTTACTAGCTGTATGACCCTGGGCAAGTCACTTAACCCCACTTGCCTTAAACATCTGGGGCCATCTCCAGTTATCCTGATATATATCTTGTCACTGGACCCAGATGGCTCTGGAGGAGAAAGTGAGGTTGGTGACCTTACATAGTCCTTCCTCACTTAGATCCAATTCAGTGCAAGTCATGACATTACCCTGATGGCATGGTCCTCTTTGAAACCAAAGGACAAACAACAATAACCCTCCTCACAAGTATTTTACTTCTGATCACCTCCTTCTCCAATATACCCTCCCTTTTATCAATCCCCCTTTCCCCTTCTATTCTCTCTATACCTTTTTTACTTCCTTATAGGGCAAGATAGTTTTTTATATCCAACTGAATGTATGTTATTCTCTCTTTGAGCCAATTTTGATGAGAGTAAGGTTTAAGTTTTGTCCACCACCCCCATCCCTCCCATCTTGCCCTCCATTATAATAGCTCTTTCATACCTCTTTATGTGGGATAATTTATCCCATTCAATATTTTCTCCCCTCCTTCTAGTGCAAGTTCTTTTTTTGGAGGGCATACCATCCCATCAATGTCATTCTCTATCCAAACCCTCTTGTATACTTATACTCCTTCTAATTGTTCTTATAAGTAATAAAATTGTTAAGAGTTACAAATATTACCTTGCCATATATAACTAGAAACAATTTAACCTTACTGAATTTCTTATATTTTCTCTTTTTTGTTTTTGTTTTTTTTTTTACCTTTTTATGTTTCCCTTAATTCTTTTATTTGGAGGTCAAATTTTTTATTCAGTTCTGGTATTTTAATTAGAAATGCTTGAAAGACATCTGCTTTGTTAAACATCCAGTCCTTTTCCTGAAAGATTATATTCAGTTTTTCTGGGTATATGATTCTTGACTGCAAACCTAATTCCTTTGTCTTCTGTTATTGTATTCAAGCTCTCTGGTTTTTTAATGTGGAAGCTGCCAAATACTGTGTAATCCTGACCGTAGTTCCATTTTATTTGAATTGTTTCTTTTTGACTGCTTGCAATACTTTCTTCTTGATCTGTGAGTTCTGGAATCTGGCTATGATGTTCCTGTAAGTTTTCATTTTGGAATCTCTTTCAGGCAATGATTGATGGATTGTTTCAATTTCTATTTTGCCTTCTGGTTCTAATATATCAGGGCAATTTTCTCTGATAATTTTTTAAAATATGTTGTCCAGGCCTTTTTTTTTTTGATCATGACTTTCAGATAGTCCAATAATTCTTATATTATCTTTCCCAGATCCATTTTCTAGGTCAGTTATTTTTGCAATGAGAAACTTCATGTTTTCTTCTATTTTTAAAAACTTTTTTATTTTGCTTTATTGTCTCTTGATGTCTCATAGTCATTAGTTTACACTTGTTCAATTCTAATTTTTAAAAATAAAAGTATTTTATTATTTTCCATTTACATGTATAATTTTCAACATTTGTTTTCATAGGATTTTTAGTTCCAAATTTTTCTCCCACCCTCCTTTCCCTCCTTCCTCTCCAAGACAGAAAGCAATCTGATATATTTTAGATATGTACAGTCACTCAATTCTAATTTTTAAGGAATTATTTTCTTTAGTGAACTTTTTCCATTTGGCTAATTCTGTTTCTGTAGGGAGTTATTTTCTTGGTAAATTTTTGTTTATCTTTTCCCATGCTACTGACTTTTTTTTTTTTTTTGCAGGACAATGAGGGTTAAGTGACTTGCCCAGGATCACATAGCTAGAAAATGTCAAGTGTCTGACACCGGATTTGAACTTAGGTTCTCCCGAATCCAGGGCCAGTGTTTTATCCTCTGTGCCACCTAGCTGCCCCAATGTCTGACTCTTTGTGACCCCATTTGGGGTTTTCTTGGCAGAGATACTGGAGCGCTTTGCCTTTTCCAACTCATTTATAGATAAAGCACACAGGATTAAGTGACTTGCCCAGTAAGTTTCTGAGACTGTATTTGAATTCAGTTCTTCCTTACTCCAGGTCCATCATTCTATCCTCTGTGCCATCTAGCTGTCTTCCCTTATTTATTCTCTATATAGCTCATTTGCATATATTTGTTTGTATATTGTCTCCCTCATCAGATTGTGAATTCCTTGAATGAAGAGACTGTTTTTTGTTGTTGTTTTTTGCCTTTTAATATCCATACCTGGCACATAGTAGGCACTTAATTTATGTTGAGAGACTGATACTTGTCAGTCCAACTGTCAGGAATGAGACTCAAAGGCAGTTGGACTAATGAGAATGCCTGGGTGGGGGAGCTGAGCTGTTGCAGGTTGGCTGCCCATTTACATTACAAAGCTTTCTCCCAATTAGACATATAGAAAATTAAGATATCCCCCCCCCCCAACAAAAACATAAAGTCTCTGTCTTTAACAGATCTCTCTTGGGTTTATCCTTTGGCTCCAGCAAATCTTTTCTAGCCATCACTTCTGGCCTAAGGCATTTATTGGACTGCCTCAATTTTTGAAACAAAGGTCTTTCTTGGTCTTCCTAGGGATCTCAGAAAGAGTCCCTCAGATTTGGATCTTCTCTTACTTCTCTTCATTCATTCATTCATTCATTCATCCATTCATCCATTCATCAAATATTTATTGAATACCTTTGATGTGAAGATAATTAATACATATAACATATAAAAGGTAAGTGTATCCAGTCTGGGATATTGTGGCTAAGTCCAGAAAATGAGTGTGACTGGTTGGTCAGTCAGTCAGTCAATAAGTATTTATTAGGTACCTACTATGTGTTGGGCATTGTGCTAAGCTCTGGAGGATACAAAGAAATGCAAAAAAGTTCATGATCTCAAGGAGATTCCAGTCTAATAGGGGAGACAACATGAAAACAACCATGTACCCACGAGCTATACATAGGCTATACTGGAGATAATCAGTAGAAGGAAGGCAATGGGGGAAGGAGAAGAGAATATGCATTTATTAAGTATCTGCTCCTTACAAATATTCTCATTTGGTCTTCACAATAAACCTGATATGGGCTGAATTAAGGGCCAAATTGATCATGAGTCATCCCAAAAGAATTACAAGATTCGGTGACTCAGTTTCCCAAGTTTTATTGCAATACTGTGAGTGACCACAGGGAGAGAACCAGAATAGTGGAAAGGTATCTCTCAAATAATGAAAGAGAAGACAGTTATATTTATAGTACAGATAAATTGATTATCAGTCTCATAATAATCTCCACCTTTGGGAGGTACAGGGGAGAGCCTGGGGATGAATCTGACCTTTTCTGCGCATGTCTCTTTCTGTTTCCCATGACTAGTTTCAAAACATCTTCATTTGGGGGCAGCTAGGTGGCGCAGTGGATAGAGCATCGGCCCTGGATTCAGGAGTACCTGAGTTCAAATCTGGCCTCAGACACTTGACACTTACTAGCTGTGTGACCCTGGGCAAGTCACTTAACCCTCATTGCCCCACAAAAAACCCCAAAAAACAAACAAACAAAAACAAAAACAAAATCTCATTTATCATTTATTTCTAGTCTGAGTTTTTATAGCCCATCTAAGGTCTTCATGGCCTCTCTCCCTCTCTTCTTGTTATGGGTCCTGATTTATGTGGGTAAGGGAACTTAGCATCCTGACTTGTAAGTTATCCATTAACTGGGATCTGAATCCCTTTTAGAGCTCATATCTGAATGAGAGCTTAGCTCTTAGGTTTTTCTGTTAGCCACCATTGTGGGGTTATTATAGATCCATTTTACAATTAATAGTTTTACAGTGGAAGAACTGAGGCAGACAGAGATTAAGCGACTTGCCCAGGGTCACAAGATCACTAAGTGTTTTGGCCTCAATTTGAACTGCAGTCTTTCTGACTCCAGACTCATTAGGAGAGACCCTACCTAGGAGATGGAAGACTATCTATGTTAACTCTATTGATTGTGTTTTCTATTAATTTCTTTTTTTTCTTTCTTTCTTTTTTTTTTTTAAGGTGCAATGAGGGTTAAGTGACTTGCCAGGGTCACACAGCTAGTAAGTGTCAAGTGTCTGAGGCCGGATTTGAACTCAGGTCCTCCTGAATCCAGGGCCAGTGCTTTATCCACTGCTCCACCTAGATGCCCTATTAATTTCTTAAATTATTGATAGGCTGGGGCAGCTAGGTGGCGCAGTGGATAAAGCACCAGCCCTGGATTCAGGAGGACCTGAGTTCAAATCCGGCCTCAGACACTTGACACTTACTAGCTGTGTGACCCTGGGCAAGTCACTTAAACCTCACTGTCCCCTCCCCCCAAAAACCCCGAACAAACAAATAAAGTGGGGCTCTGCTTCCAGGGTGGAGGGCAAACTGTCCCAAGCTTCAGGGGGTTGTGCAGCTGTTTTTCAGAGATACTTCTACAGATTTGTAAGTTTTTCAATTCTTCCAAAGTGGTATGATTTAAGCAGAGGTTTGTTTACTACTCTCCTGGCCTGTGCTTTGGTCTACAGTTGACCACAAGTCTACTTTTCTTCTCTAGAACTATGAGGAGCTTCCCACTCCACTGTGGCTTGAAAGCTCCGGAGTGCTAGTGTTCCTCCCCGCCCTGGGACTGCCACCCAAGACTGTGACCTGGATCAGATTATGGGCAAACAACAGAGTCCTGCCACAGTGCTAGCAAAGAAACCCCGTGTAATCTCCTTCTGGCCAATTGTTCAACTCCCTTACCATCTGTGGGCTGAGTTCCAGAAGCAGTTGCTGCAATTGCTGATTCAATGGCTCCTAAGGGCTGCTCCTGGTTTACTCCGGCAGGGTCTGCACAGGCTTGGCCTGTGCTGGACTGTGCTCCACTCTTACCCTGGTAAAATAGACCTTTTCTGCCAACCCTCTAAATTGTTTTTGGCTGGAAAATTCTTTCACTCTGTCCTTTTGTGGGTTTCTGCTGCTCTAGGAATCATCTTATGACATTATTTGAAAGTATTTGGAGTGGACTTGGGGAGAGCTCAGGTGATTCACTGGCTTTCCTCTGCCATCTTGACTTCACTCCCATGACGGAAGACTATGAAAATCTGACTCACTTAAATCCAATTCCAATGAGTCAAGACATCACCCCTGAGGTCCTCTTCAAAATGGAAGGATGAACAACAACCTCTGAGAGAAAGGAGAAAGGAGAGAGAAAAAAGCAATGCATATCCTTGGATAGTGAAGAAACTAGCCTGATTCTGTTTACATGGAAATAATTGTGCACTGAATTTAGTATCAGAAGACTTGGGTTCAAATCCTGCCTTTGACATTTGCTAGTTTTTGACTTTTTGTTGTTGTTTAGTCATTCAGTCATGTCCAACTCTTTGTGACCCCATAGTCTATAGGATGCCAGGCTCTTCTACCCTCCTCTATCTCTGTAAAAATAACTGGAATAGAAGGTCCCTTGGTTCTCTTACCAACTCTAAATCTTACTATGGACCATGAGACTGAGACAAGGATTAGGATGGCTATGAGGGGATGTTAATGGTGAAAGGAAGCTGAATACAATCTGATGTGAATTACATTCAACATGCATTTATTAAGTACTTACTGTGTGCAATGCTTGGGAGGATACAAAGAAAAAAATGTATAAAAGCATCCCTCCCCTCAAGAAGCTTATATTCTATTGGTGGGATGTAACATTGACCAGATTAAGTACAAGATTCCATCTTCATATGACTTTCTAACATTCCATACTCTTTGAAGTCTTAGTCAAAGTCACTCTTTGAAGTGCCTACATAGCAATAATAACAATAGTAATAGCTGGCACGTATATAGTGCCTACTGTGTGCCAGGCACTGTGTTAAGCACTTTAAAATTATTATCTCTCTTGATCCTCACAGCAACCCTGGGAGGAAGGTGCTTAATAAATGGTTGTTCCCTTCCCTTCCAGGAATAAGAGAACAGATATTCTAAGCAAAGGCACAGGGGTGAAGGAGCTAATGCTGAGTTTAGAAAAGATTGTAAAGATCACTTTGTATAGAATGGAGAATGCTAATAAATATAATAATAATAGCATTTAAATAGTACTTTATGATTTTCAAAAAGCTTCAAAATTTTATCACAGTTTATTCTCACAACGACCCTAAGAGGTAGGTGCTATAATTATCCCCTATTTTACAGATGAGGAAACTAAGGCAGACAGTGGTGAAGTGACTTGCCCAGGGTCACACAACTTGTGAGGGTGTGAAGTGAGATTTGAACTCAGGCTTCCTGAGGGGAGGTCCAGAACTCTGTCAACCCATTGTGCCACCAAGTTGTATGGGTGCCAGAATAAGTGAAGGGGAGAAATGAGAAACAAATCCAGAAAAGCAGGCTGAATGTGTGAAGGGCTTGCAGGAGATAAGATTAGAGCTGAAATGAGAAGGAAGCTAGGAAAGCCAGGAGGCAGAGGTAAGGAGAGTATCCCAGACACAAAGGAGAGCCAATGAAAAGTCAGGAAATCAGAAGATAGGAGCTTCTCATGCAAGAAACTGCAAGGAGGGTCAGTGTTTCTGGGTCATAAGTAATTTGAAGGGGAGAAAAGTATAAGACAATTGGAAAGACTGGAAGCAGCCAGGTTGTGAGGGTTTTTTTATTTATATTAACATATTTTGTTTGTTTTGCGAGGCAATGAGGATTAAGTGACTTGCCCAGGGTCACACAGCTAGTAAGTGTCAGATGTCTGAGGTCAGATTTGAACTCAGGTCCTCCTGAATCCAGGGCCAGTGCTTCATCCACTGCGCCACCTAGCTGCTCCCTATATTAACATTTTTATTTGAACTTTTGAATTCCAAATTCTATCCCTCCCTCTCTCCCCACCCCCTTCCTGAGATAGTAAGCAATCCGCTATAGGTTATACATGTGCAATTATGTAAAACATTTCCATATTAGTTATTTTGTATAAGAAGACTCGAATATAAATTGTCTGCTTACCAACCCTAGCCTGGTTATTGTGGCAGGTGGGATTCCACCATGCAATCAAAACACGCAAAAATATATATACAAAAACTTCTGCAAAGATGATTGCACTCACCATCAGCTCTTGTTGTGAGAGAACTCAGCAGGTATTGCATCCAAATAGCAGCCCTGAGTGAACAAGACTGGCAAATGAAAGCCAGCTTACTGAAGTCAAAGCTGGATACACATTTTCTGGAGTGGCTGCAGTAAAGGGGAGTGCCATGAATCTGTTATCCATTTTGCAATCAAAGCTAATCTAGTCAACAAGCTTGTATGCCTATGAAAAGGAGTGAATGACAGGCTCATGACAATGGGCAATTGCCACTTGCAGGAAAATATCATGCCACCATCATCAGTGCCTATGCTCCTACCATGATGAACCCTGATGAGGTCAAAGAAAGATTTTATGAAGACTGAGAGACCCTTCTCAACAGTGTGCCAAAATAGGACAAGCTTATAATTCTGGGTGGCTTTAATGCTAAAATAGGCTCAGACTACCTCAGACATTTGGTTGCCTGGAAAAGTTAATCAGTTGTACATCAATTTAATGATGGCATGCTTGCCAGAGTTCTGGCCACTGTTCATGCTAAAGTTTCTTGGCTCCACAGGTAAGAGTTAGGTGGATCAGGTAGACACCAAAGGTGGAAAGCAGCCCTGAAAAGGACTCAGTAGCCTTAACACCAGAGGTAATAATCTTCCCTGAACATACCCTACACACCACAGAATCTATGATACAGAGAGGAGGACAGAGTAGTGTCATGAAAACCTAGAAAGAAGAAAATATTTAGGAGAAGAGGGTGGTTAACAGTGCGAAATGCAACAGAGAGATGGAGAAGAATGAGGATAGATAAAAGACCATCAGATCGGGAAATTAAGAGATTGTGGGTAATTGTGGAGAGAACAGTTTCACCTGAGTGAATGCAAAGGGTTGAGGAGTGAAAGGAGAATAAGTGATAGTAATGATAGAAAATAGCAAGTTATTTTCAAGTAGTTTGGCTGAGAAAGGGAGGAAAGATTTAGAGTGACAACTTGTAGAGATAGTGAGTTCTAGTGAAGGCTTTTTTTTTTTTAAAAGGATGGAGCATTTAAAAAATTGGGGGCATGTTTGTAGGCAGCAGGGAAAGGAACTTGTTTAGTCATTTCAGTAGTGTCTAACTCTTTGTGACTCCATATGGGGTTTTCTTTGCAAAGATATTAGAGTGGTTTGTATTTCCTTCTCTAGCCCATTTTACAAATAAGGAACTTAGGTAAACAGGGTGAAGTGACTTGCTCAGGGTCACACAGCTAATACATATATAAGGCTAGATTTAAACACAGGAAGATGAGCTACTTTATCCACTGGGCCACCTAACTGCCCAAAGTAACTAGTAGAGAGGGGCAGCTAGATGGCGCAGTGGATAGAGCACCAGCCCTGGAGTCACGAGTACCTGAGTTCAAATCCGGCCTCAGACACTTATTAGCTGTGTGACCCTGGGCAAGTCACTTAACCCCAATTGCCTCACTAAAAAAAACAAACAAAAAAAGTAACTAGTAGAGAGGGGGAAGGATTGATGATGCAGTCTGCTAAAGAAGAAGAGAGGGAATGTTGGACTTTGGAAGGGGGAGGACCATTTCTTTGCCAGAGATTTAGGGAAAGGAGAAGAAAGTAGGAGGTGATGACAAAGGATTTTAAAATGAAGAGAAAGTGAGAAGAGAAATTTGTTTCACTGTCACAAATGTTTACTAACTACTATCTCATGCATCATACTAGGTGCTAGTTAATATAAAGTTGAAACAAACCAGTTTCTTCCATGAAGGAAGCTAGATCTAAGAGGGATATAAGACAAGAACTTAACTATAATGGGGAATGAATCTGTGAACTCATCAATGTGGATGTTCCTTCTAATGATGCAGACCACAGCCCATCTATTTCTCCCCATACTGGGCAATCTTTCTTCATATCTTCCTATAAGTTCTCCCCAGGGAGTCTTATCAGTGTGTGAGGGGCCTCTCTCACCTCCAGAAATCTCCAAGATACCAGCAAAATACTGGAGCTATAGATCTGTCATCAGCTCCTAACAACTAGGGAGATAAGTAGATTGAGAGGTAAATGGATAGATAGACAGATGAACAGATGGATGGATGGATGGACAGATGGATGGATGGAGAAACAGATATAGACAGATGAAGAGATAGAAAATGGGCAGACGGATGAATGGATGAATAATAGATGGACAGACAGAGATGGATGGAGAAATAGATGAATAGATGAATAGACAGATGGAGGGGCAGACAGATGGATGGACAGACAAAGATGATAGATGGATGAACAAGTAGGCAGATAGATGAACAGAAAGAGGCAGATAGATAGGCAGATGGATAGACAGACCAAAAACCAGAATTTATGTACTACACAGCAAAAATAATGAGCAGAATAGAAAAAAACATGACTCTAATGGCAAGCCTTACCAAAGAAACAAAAGAGAGAACAATAGATTAGAAATGCAAATACATAGATGTGAAAGACAATCTAAAAGAAGAGATGCAAAAACCAAGAACATTAAAAGAAACTATGCAAGCAAAACATGGATCTTAAAAACAGGACACTTATAGACAATGTAAAGATCCCAGAAGACTATAACTGGACAAAAAATAACAGCACCATAATGAAGGAAATAATAGGAGAGCCCAGAACTTCTGAATATAGAAATTGAAATTCCAATGGAAAGAATTCACAGGAGCTTGGGATGCAGTCCAGGATGACTCATTGTGCAAATCTGAGCCTAACCATATAGAACAAGAGATGGGTGTTCAAAAATAAAGAAAAACTTGAAACATTTTTTAGAAAGAAAGAAAACAAGAACTGAAGAGATTAGTAGAAAAACAGGAGTGAATAAATGCAGACAACAGCAACAGAGTGGCAACAGAAAGACCAGTAAGACACTTCTTTCTAAATATACACACAGAGACAGGGATGAAGGTAGAAATCTGGGAGAGGCATCAGTGGGGAGATACACTGGGGGTCTTACAGACAGAACCTGGCAACACCCTGCCTACAGGTGAATGTTTCTTTTGTGGGATTACATTACAATATGGGAGGGCATGTGAAAAGGGGAGAACAGGAGCATACAGAGTAGTGAGTGATGTGCCAGGGTCAAATCAAGGCATAGTTATGAGGGGAAAGTGACCTCTGTGGTCTCAGAAAAGAAGAGCCTATGGGGAGTAGGTGAGGAGGAGGGAGGAAAGATGAAATAAAGAGGAAAGAAAGGAGCTGAGAGGGGCTTCCACTGATGAATGTTCCTATGGGTGAAGGGAAGATGAGGACTTTACACTGGATGAGGCCCAGGGGTTTTGGTGCCTGAAAAGTCTACTTATTCAGGGAGGCAAGGGGAAGTTGGAACTGTTGGGGACCATTGGCACCTGGAGGAGTAGGAAAAAAATGGACCGGGAGGAGATTTCTAGGCAAATATAGTGGGGGAAAAGGTCAACTAGCAAGAGTAGAGATAAGTGGGGGAGGAGAGAGGTGCTTTATCAAGGGGTAGTGTCCTCTCTGACACCTGAAATGATTTGCATTGTTCTGAGAGTGAGGCATAACAGAAAAAGGGAATCCACAGGATAAACCTTACTAGGTCTGTGGCATAAAGCACCTACAGAGCAGAGCCTAGGATAGATACCTTGGAAGCTTTGATTGTATGAAGAATACATAATTATATGGGGCCAGGAATCAGAGAATGAGGGTCTAGAATAAACAGAAAGAGAAGATGGATAATGAAAAGAGAGAAAGAATTTTTTTCCAAGGGAACACACAAAAAATAAAATAAAAAACCCCACAACTAACAAACAGGACTAGCCTAAGAGAAGGAAAGAAAGGAGAAATCTGCCTAATTGGCTGAAAAGAAAACAAAATAGGAAGCAGAAATAAATATATGACTAAATGAAAGCAGGAGAGAGGAATTAACAAATCCCAAAGAAAAAGGGGAAACAAATGAGAAGAGGGGATCAGAGGTGATGGAAGAGAACCAGTGGGAACAGGGTCACCTTAAAAAAGATGAACATAAAGTAACTGAAGAAACATGATACTGTGTTTATAACAGGAGAGAGAAAATCATAACTTGGAAAAAATCCTTAATTTTAGAAATAGATGAAGGAAAATATAAACATATATGTTATAACTTTAAATGGATTAAATAATGAATGAATCAAACAATCCAATACAATGAAAAAGAGTGACAGGTTGTATAAGAAAACAAAACTCTACAGTCAGTTGCTTATAAAAGACACATTTAAAAAACAAAGACATATGCAAAATAAAATTGAGGGGATAAAAAAAAATTTACTATGCATCAAGTGAATTAAAAAAAAAAAAGCAGGGGCAGCTAGGTGGTGCAGTGGATAGAGCACCGGCCCTGGAGTCAGGAGAACCTGAGTTCAAATCTGACTTTAGACACCTAACACCTACCAGCAGTGTGACCCTGGGCAAGTCACTGAACCCCAATTGTCTCTCTCTCTCTCTCTCACACACACACACACACAAAAAGAGAAAGAGAGAGAGAGAACCCAAACCTTTGGGGCAGCTAGGTGGTATAGTGGATAGAGCACCGGCCCTGGATTCAGGAGGACCTGAGTTCAAATCTGGCCTCAGACACTTGACACTTACTAGCTGTGTGACCCTGGGCAAGTCATGTAATCCCAATTGCCTCACCAAAAACAAAAACAAAAAGCAGGAGTTGCCATCATGTTATCAGACATAGCAAAAACAAACATAAAAAAAAGGGATAAACAATGAATCTATATTATGTTGAAAGAAACTATAGACAGCAAACCATTATAAATAATAAATTTATATGCTCCAAATGCCTTGACATACAAATTCATAAAGGAAACATTATCTGAGCATCAAGAAGACATAGACAATAACACAGTAGTGCCAGGGGACTTCAATATCTGTCTATCAGTTCTGGATAAGTCTAACAGAAAAATAAACAAAAAGGAAAATATAGAACTAAACAAATTTCTGGAGAAACTACAATTAAAAGATGTGTGACATCTTCTAAATTGGATCACAAAAGAATACACATATTTCTTTGCATTACATGGAACTTTCACAAAAACTGACTGTGTACTAGGGTACATATTGCAAACAAATGTAAAAAGGAAGAAATAATTACTATATCCCTTATAGAATTATAATGCAATAAGAATAACAATTAGTTCAGGGACCACAAACAAAAGATGCAGACCCAAATAGAGACTTAAGAATGAATTTTAAATAATTAGTGTGCAAAGAACAAATCATAGAAATTATAAGGATGCAAAGAAAATGATAATGATGAAATAACATACCAAAATTTCTGAAATGTAGCTAACACAGTTCTGAGGGGAGAAATCATATCATTACAATAAAAAATTAACAAAATAGAAAAAAGAAAAGATTAATGAACTGAATATACATTTTTTAGAAATAAGAGAATCTAGAAATGAAAAAACACAAAAGAAATATTAAAAATTAGGGAGGGAATCTATAAATGGGAAATTTAAAAAATCCATAGAAATGATCGATAAAACTAAAAGCAGTTCTTTAAAAAAGAGTAATAACATTGGTAAACTCTTAGCTAATCTGATTAAAAATATGAGAGCAGACTATCAAATTGATAAAATAGCAAATGAACAAGGTGAAATCACAGCAAAACCAGAAGAAATAAGAAGCATAATCAAAGTGTATTATACATAGCTATCCCCTAGCAAAACTGAGAACACAAAAGAAATAGAGGAATACCTTAAAAATATAAAACACCCAAAGTATCAGAAGACCAGATAGGCATCTTAAATAACCCAGTCTCAGAAAAGGGAATGGACCTAGCAGTAAAGGAATTATTAAAGGAAAAACCCCAAGGAGAATGCTTATCAACATTTTAAAAAACAGTATATTTCACAAAATTATTCTCAAAAACTGAGAAGCAACCCTACCAGAATCCTTTTTTGAGACAAATATAGTCCTAGTACCTAAACACAGAAAGAAAACTGTAAGCTAATATCATCAATGAATATAGACTCAAAAATTTTAAACACAACATTAAATACAATAAGCACATTACAACAATTTATCCAAGAAACCATACATTATGATCAAGCGGGATTAATGCCAGACATGCAAGGATGGTTCAACAGTAGGAAAATTATCAATATAATGAATCACATTAAAACTCCAAACATCCCAAACCACAAACTACAAACCTTTTATACTTAAAATCCTACAAAGTATAAGCATAGGGTATCTAAGTGGCTCAGTGGATAGTGTTGGGCCTGAAGTCAGGAAGACTCATCTTCATGATTTCAAATCTGGCCTTACACACTTATGGCTATTTGACCCTGGGGCAAGTTGTTTAACCCTGTTTGCCTCAGTTCCTTGTGTATAAAATGAGCTGGATAGGGAAATGGCAAATCACTCTGGTATCTTTGTCAAGAAAACCCCAAATGAGGTTATGAAGAGTTGGACATGACTGAACAATAGTCAGATCATTCATTGCTCATCACTAAAGAACACAGGAATAGAGGGACCTTTTAAAAATATCACAAAAAGTATCTATCTAAAACCGAAAGCAAGCATCATATGCCATGGTGTACACTAGAAAGTCTTCTTTCTTTTTTAAAAAATTTTTTGCAGGGCAATGAGGATTAAGTGACTTGCCAAAGTCACACAACTAGTAAGTGTCAAGTGTCTAGATTTGAACTCAGGTCCTCCTGAATCTAAGGCCAGTGCTTTATCCACTGTGCCACCTAGCTGCCCCAAAAGTTTTTTTAACAAATAAAGAGTAAAGCAAGGATGCCCATTTCCCCTATCATTATTTGATGTAGTGCTGGAAATAACAATAGAGAAAAACATCAAAGGAATAAAGATAGGTAAAGATAAGATAAAGCTATCCCTGTTTGCTAATTATATGGTGGTTTAGCTGGAAAACCCTAGAGAATCAGGAAGGATACTAATTGAGAAAACATCTTCAGCAAAGTTGCAGGCTACAAAATAAATCCTCAAAAATCAACAATATTTCTATATAATAAAAAACAAAACATAAAAGAAATAAAAGAAAGAAAACCCCATTCTAAATAACTACACAAATGCTTAAAATATCTGGGGATCAACCTCCCAAAGCTCACAAAATACTTATATAGATTCAATTACAAAGCACTTAAAGAATTAAAGGACAATCTAAATAGTTGGAGGAATATTCATTGTTCATAGTGAGGCTGTGCCAACATAATAAAAATGACAATGCTAGTAAAATTAATTTATACTTTTAATACTATGCCAATCAAATTACCCAGAGAACACTTTACAGAGCTTGATAAAATAATAACAATTAATTTAGATAAACAAACGATCTAGAATATCTAGGGATATGATAAGAAGTAAGGATGAAGGGGCTATGGTACTTTAAGATCTCAACTACATCATAAAGCAGCAGTCATCAAAACCATCTGGTATTGGTTAAAGAACAGAGAGAAAGATCAGTGGAACAGTTTAGACAAGGGAGATTCAGAAACAATAGAACTCAATAACCCAATGTTTGATAAAAGTGGAAACATAAGCTATCTAGGGAAAACTCCATATTTGATAAAAATTGCTGGGCAAAGTGGCAAGCAGTCTAGCAGAAATTAGTTTTAGACCAACACCTTAAACCATATTACACAATACTTTGTAAGTGGATATTTCTCAAAGAATTTTAAAGTATTAACAAACATGTGAAAAAAATGTCCCAAATCACTAATAATAAGATAAATTAAAATCAAAACAACTCTAAGGTTTCACCTCAGACCCAGCAAATTGGCAAAAATGACCAAAAAATGGCAAGTCAATGTTGGAGGGATTATGGAAAAATAGGCATACTCATAGATTGTTGGTGGAGTTGTGGAATGGTACAACCATTTTGGAGAGCGATTTGGAATTATGTAAATAAAGTGACTAAATTTCCATACCCCTTTGAACCAGAGATTCTGTTACTATACTTATACCCCCCAGGAAGTCATTGATAAGGAAAAAAATCCCTATGCACTACAAAATATTTATAGCAGCTCTTTTTATAATAGTTAAAAACTGGAAACAAAGTAGATGCTCGTTGAGGAATGTCTAAACAAATTGTGGTACATGAATGTAATGGAATATTAATGTGCTATAAGAAACAATATGTGTGGTGAATACAGAGAAGTATGGTAGATCTACACAAACTAATTCAGAGTGACATAAGCAGAACCAAGAAAATAATAAATACAGAGTAAGTACAACAATGTAAATGGAAAGATTGTTGTTGTTGTTGAGTCATTCAGTTATGCTTGACTCTTTTTGTCCCCACGGAATTTTCTTGGTGCTAGAGTTGTTTGTAATTTCCTTTTCCAGGGGATTAAGGCAAACAGAAATTAAATGACTTGCCCAGGGTCATGCAGCCAGTGAGTGTTTGTTTGAATTTAAACTCAGGTCTTCCTGATTCCAGGCCCAGTGCTTTATCCACTGAACCACCTATCTGCCTCAAAATGGAAAGAATGATACATGAAAAAAAATATCAAAAGTAAATGTAGAGGCAGCTAGATTGCATAGTGGATAAAGCACCAGCCCTGGATTCAGGAGTGCCTGAGTTCAAATCCGGCCTCAGATACTTGACAGTTAACTAGCTGTGTGACCCTGGGCAAGTCACTTAAACCTCATTGCCCTGCCAAAAAAGAAAAAAAGTAAATGTAACAAAATTATAAAGATCAAGTTGGAATGAATGAAGAGATGTGGGAAAAACCCTCCTCCCCCTCAAGGCTACTGCTTCATGGAGGTTGGAAATCCACAAATGTTAGACATTGCACATGTTTTTGAACTTTCTTAATGTATCAATTAGTTGTGATTTTCTTTCCTCAAAAAAATCCATGCAAACCCTATGATATGGGATCACTCTTAGGAAGGTGTGTATGTGTGTGTGTGTGGGGAATGATACATGAGATACAAGAAACAGAGACAATAAAAAAAATCATTTTTTAGAAAAGTGTCCAGTGGACACTTTTTTGGAGACAATAGTTCCTGTGACAAAAAAAAAAATTCTGGGCATTTTAAGGCATTGCCTCTCAGCTAGAAATAGTGAAGAACAGGATCAAAGATCTAGACCTGGAGAGATCTTAGAGGTCATATAGTCAGAGTGACATGTTTTGGTTAAGAATCAGATACTTTTAGGGGCAGCTAAGTGGTGCAGTGGGTAAAGCTCTGACCTTGGATTCGGGATGATCTGAGTTCAAATCCAGCCTCAGACACTTGACACTTAACTAGCTGTGTGACCCTGGGCAAGTCACTTAAACCTCATTGCCCTGCAAAAAAAAAAAAAAAAGAATCAGATACTTTTCATGGGAATTCTGTGGCCATCTAGCCAAATCCAAACCTTCAAGTGAATCCCCACTATACTATACCCAACCCAATAGTCGACTATTAAACCTCTTATTGAAGTCTTCTAGGGAGGGAGAACCCATCTCCTTCCAAGGAAGCCCATGCCACTTGTGGGTAGTTGTAGTATTTTAGAAGTTTTTCAATGTAAAACTTTTCTAACCATCAGAGTTATCTCACTGTAGACTTCTCCCCCCCCCACCATGTTTTTGAATCCACAGTGCTTAACACCATACCTAGCACATAGTAAGGGGTTTAATAAATGTTTCTTGACTTGACTTGATTATCTTGGGATGCAGTGAGTCTTCCTTCTTAGAAGTCTGCAAGCAAAGGATATTGTAGGGATGATGATGATGATGATGATGATGATGTGTGTGTGTGTGTGTGTGTGTGTGTGTGTGTGTGTGTGTGTACACATACAACTTGGGTAAAATGGCCTCTGAGGTCCCTTTCACTCTGAGAATCTGCGATTCAAATTGGGTCAATATTTTGATGTGCCTGTATTATGTAGAGATATAGAGTCTAGAACAAGGATTTACAGCCTTTTGGTGAATTCCATGGATCCTTTCTCAGTATTATATTTTTAAATGCATAAAATAAAATATTCACAATTAGAGGAAATATAAATAAAAACATGTAAAATATAAAAATAAAGTGGTAATTTTTTTTTCTTATTCAGGTTCATGAAATTTATCAATGGATCCTTTGTGGAAGGAGAATCAGAACAAAGAATGCAATAGGTCCCCAGGCACTCTGCCCTGGTTAAACTAAATCTGGAATATGATGTTCACTTCTGGATGACAGATTTTAGGAAGGATATTGACAAAGAAGACATTACCAGAAGAGGGTGACCAAGATGATGAGAGTACTTGGACTGTATTATAAAAAGTTCAGTTGAAGGTCCCAGGGATTTTTAACATGAAGAAGAAAAGATAAGAGTGACATGAGGTCTGTCATCAAGCATTTGAAGGACTGTCATGTAATTAATGATCAGATCAGACTTCTTGGCCCCAGAGGAAAGAATGAGAATTAATAGGTGGAAGTGTCAGAGAATCAAATTTAGGCTTCCTAATGATTAAAACTGTCTAAAAGGTTTGAAGTGGTTGGTCAAGTAGTGAATTCTCCATCAATGGAAGACTATGACTATCTGGATTGTTCTAGCAGAAAATTTTGTTCAAGTGTGGGTGAGGCTTGAACTCTGAGATCTCATTCAACACTGAGATCTTGTAATTATGTGCCTTACCCATGTCTACACACTTAGTAATCATCAAAGCCAGAATTTGAACCCAGGACTCTGTAGGGATCTTATGTATAAAGTTCAAAGATGATTAGGTAACCTTATTTAATAGTAACTTTAATAGTCCCTTTTTGAGGTCTCATGCAAAGTTGCCACTGGCCTTTACATGGTCCATTACACTGAGAATCTGAGATCTTAGCCAAGTCTGAACTCTGATACCAATCAGCTGTGTGAGTTATTTTCTTGGGTATCTATTAGGTATTGGAGTTAGGGGTCCTTGTAAGTACTCGTGTCCATTGTATTACTCAGAGGCTATAATTGTGCTTCTGCTTCTGATTTCATAAGAAACCTGGAAACAAAACCCTCAGCATTCCAGATGTCAGCTGTGCTACCGCCAAGTCTGAGAGAGTAAGACTTCTCTCCTATCTTATAGGGTCCTGTGGGTTACTGCTCAGCATTTTTCCATGAGCTCTTATTGAGTTTGAAAATCTACCTCTGACCCCTGCATCCCATTTCAATTCAAGCTTCCCTTTACCACCCTCTGCTAAATGCTGGTAATTGCTTGCTGTCAGAACAATAAGACTGTACCGCGTGACATTCCACCAGGCTTTTGCAATGAAAGAGGAGAGACTTTTGGTTGCCTTGTGAAGGTTTAAACAGTTTCTACAGAAACTACTGGCCTAAAAAGGAAAAAAAGAAAAAAGAAAAAACCCTCTAAAGAAAGTTTTCCCAAAATGTCCATGCAGAGATGAGCAGAGGGCTAGCCAGAGACTTTGAGCTTCCAGGGTGGTGACTGCTTCCCACCCTTAGTTCCCTGTCCACATTTCTAGTTTAAACAAGATTCTCAATCCCTGGACCCACAATTCCAGTTTTTGCTACCTCTTGCCTGCTGTTCTGATTTCCCTATGTCAAATCCAAGTAGAAAAGTAATTGACCTTGAGCAAGTCACTTCCCCTCTGTGAACCTCAAGTTCCTTATGGATTATAAATTTAGAGCTGGAAGTCACCTTAGAGGTTACTGAATCTAACCTCCTCATTTCACAGATGAAGAAACTGAGGCTGATTGAGGTTAAGTGACTAGCCCAGGGTCACATAGCTAGCAAATGTATGAATCAGGATTTGAACTTAGGTCTTTCTGACTCAAAGTCTCGTACTCCAGCTACCATACCATTCTGAGGTCCTTTCTAGTTCTAAATCTATAATCTTGTGAGTTTATGACCTCTAAGATTCCTTCCAGTTACAAATTGCCCTCCAATTTATTTAAAACATTCATTAAAACATTTTTAGTTGGGGCAGCGAGATGGCACAGTGGATAAAGCACTGGCCTTGGATTCAGGAGTACCTGAGTTCAAATGTGGCCTCAGACACTTGACACTTACTTAGCTGTGTAACCCTGGGCAAGTCACTTAACCCCCATTGCCCCGCAAAAAAAAAAAAAAATTTAAAAAATTTTTTTTTAGTTTCAAATTCTCTCCCCTCCTTCATATATTTCACCTATTGAGAAGGCAATTAGTTACAAATCTTATAATCTTAATTTTAGGAAAGTAAGATAACATAAAATTTCTGATCTTCAGGCTCATGCTTGTGGTTAAACAACCCATCTTTTATGGGTAGAAATTATGTTATTACTATATGTCTAAGTTATTTTAAAATTTTGATTCTGGATGGTGAAAGGTCAATAATGCTCTGAGCTATGGACTTCATATGGAAATCAACAAAGGTGAATGAAACTAGTCTTGGGTGCTTGGGGAAGCAGCAGCTGACCCTGAAGAGTGCGAGATATTGACTGGTGCTAGACAAGTGCCACTCTTCAGTTCTAAAAATGAGCTGGGAACTGATGCTGACTAGTAGTGGCCTCACATAAGAAACCATGACTTGGTGAAAGGTAACTAAGGTGGCTTTTCAGGAGATTTGAAGCTGGAAAAGAAAAATGTCCTTTCCCAGCTACTGAGTGCTAGGAAGAGATTTACAGAAAATAATTGCTCCAAGATTTAAAGTGGCAGTGATACTTAGAGATATGTGGACTTGGCCTTTGTTAAGGATGAGGGGCTAGTTAAAGAAGACTAAGCTTTCCTTCACCTAAAGGGAGAACTAGGGTTATCTACATCCAGGAAATGGGTCAAGAGAGAGAACAAAAGTCTGGGGATAGTATCAGTTTTTACTTAAAATAGAGGTTCTTGATTAACCTGGGGTCCTTCCACAAGCTTGTTTTTTAAATGTTTTGATAACTGTATTTCAATATAATGGATTTCCTTTATAATTCTATGTATTTTGCTTTGTGTATTTAAAAACATACTTCACCAAACTCCCAAAGAAGTTCAGGACAGAGAAAAGAACCCTTCCTATAGATGATCTCTATACCTCTGAAATTTGTTGACTTTTTTCCCCCTATATATTAGGAATAGAGACTATACATGTGATTTCATTGATATAGGGTTTGCTAGAATGAAGAAACTCCCTCTACCATAGCAGATTGGCTCATTTACTGTGGCATTTAGTCTTAGAGAATTACTGAGGCATAATGAGAGGGTTAAGTGTTGTTTTACTTTCAGAGTCACAAAGTCAGGGGACATATAAGAGATATGACTTGGATATAGGTCTTACTGACCTTGAGGCTAACTCTCTATCTTCTACAGCATTCTGTCTTTCTCTTTCTCTTACTTCGTTTTCTTTTATCTTCCCCCTTAATTCTCTTCTATGGCTTTTAGACCCTTACCCTGTATTTCAGTTGCATTAAAAAGAAAAGTGTTTTTGGACATCTGCTTAAGACTTCACCTGTGATTTTGTTACACTACAAGGAATCATCAGGTGAGGAAATGCCCTCTGCCAATGCAGGATTGGCACCTGTTCTTATTGTCTTAGAGAATTGTCTTGAGCAGATAATCAACCAGATTTAGCTGTAGCACTCTAGAGTAAAATCCAGACCAGATTAAAACATAATAGGCAGGGGCAGCTAGGTGGCACAGTAGATAAAGCACTGGCCCTGGATTCAGGAGTACCTGAGTTCAAATCTGGCCTCAGACACTTGACACTTACTAGCTGTGTGACCCTGGGCAAGTCGCGTAACCCCAATTGCCTTACCAAATATATATATGCAACTATTTAATAAAAGAAATAAAAACACAATACAACATAGAGAAGGTTAAATTGTGGTTTTCTAAGTCAATATGGGGCCAGAAAAGATCTATTTGATATCACTGGCCTAAAACCTAATTTTCATCAGAGGCTGGATTTGAACTTAGTTATTTCTGGCTATTTGATTATCTTTACATTAAAATTCAGGTGGTGATTTGGGGTTGTCTAAAAGTAATAGGAAAGAAAATAAATGGGATGTATTTGGGATTCATCAGAGTCTATTATCCACTTCCCACAGGGTGGTTTAAAAGTTATTGATATTTTTTATCTCCCCCCCAAGATCTTCAATCTGCCCCCCATCCCATTAGTTCTTTCTCAGGCTATCACCTCTACATTGGCTACATTCTCTCCCTTCTTTATCTCAACCCTTTGGTGAATCAGTTCAATCTACATTGCTTTCTTGAATACCTTGTCCCCTTATATTATTGCCAATCTTGCTCTGCCAATCCTCAGCTTTGGATTTCTCCCACCATCCTCTGCCTTCAGTCCTACTCATGAACTGATGAATGAAGGTAGAGAAAATAACAAAACTGAGCTCACTGGGTCCACCACAGATTCATGCTACATAATCTCAACTGAGCCCTCACCAGAGCAAGGCAATCCTTATAAACCAACCTGATTGATTCTTTTCTCACTCACAATAGAGCCTCTCCAAAACCTTCTCATCCCTCCTCAAACCACCCATGGTTCCCCTCCCCACAGCCTGAGAACTTTGTTTCATGTGGCACTGAAAAAATTGAAGACATCTCCCTAATTCTTCTCTATCCCTACTCACCTCGAATCACCTAGCTGCTTTCTGTCACTATCTCCTCCTTCACTCCTGTCTCATATTTTCCTTGCTAAAGCAAACCCCTTTACATGCTCTAGTGATCCCAATTCCATCCCATCTTCTGCAGCAGACTGTCCCTCTGTTATCCCTACTTTCACTCATCTTCATTCTCTCCCTGTCTACTGACTGCTTCCTACAAACACACTCATGTCTCCCCATCCTCAAAAACCCCTCATTCTATCCATCCATCCCTGCTAAAAACCACTCTATATCCTCCCTTTTTTTGGTTAAATTCCTCGAGGAGTTTCTCTATAATTGGTGCCTCCAGTTCTGTTCCTTTCATTTTCTTAACTCTTTACAGTCTGGCTTCTCTGATCTCATCATTCATTGAAAACCACTCTCTGTAAAGTTACCAGTGCCCTCTCAATTGCCAAATCTAATGGCCTTTTCTCAATCCTCATTCTTCTTGACCTCCCTCTGAATTGTTGATCACCCTCTTCTCCTTGACACTCTCTCTTCTTATTGTCTTCTTTGACATTACCATTGCTGTCTCTTCTCAGTCTCTTTTATTTTATTTGGCTAAGTCATTATTTTATTTGGCTAACTGTGTCCCTCAAGGCTCTGTCCTGGGCCCATTTCTCTTCTACACTATCTCACTTGATGATCTTATCAGCTCTCATAGATTCAATTATCATCTCTATGCAGATGGTTCTCAGATCTATTTATCTAGTCCTAACCTATCTCCTTGACCTCTAGCGTCCCATCTCCAACTGCCTATTTTGAACAACTCAAACTCAGTTTGTCCAAAACCAGAACTCATTATCTTCCTCCTTCTCCAAGCTTTCCTGTTGTTTCCTGTTTTTTAATTTCTCTATGATGGTTGGGGGTACTGCCCCCCAGTCACCTAGCCTCACAACCTAGGTGTCATCCTTGACTCTACATATTTAATCTGTTGCCAAGTCTTGTCAATTTTACTTTCTTTCCTTCTTTCTTTTTTTGGCTGGGCAATGAGGGTTAAGTGACTTGCCATGGGTCACACAGCCAGTAAGTGTCAAGTGTCTGAGGCTGGATTTGAACTCAGGTCCTCCTGAATCCAGAGCCAGTGCTTTATCCACTGTGCCACCTAGCTGCCCTTTCACCCCTTTTTTTTCAATTTCTTTCTTCTTCTTTTTTTTTTTTTTGTTGTTGTTTTATTTTGTTTTTAGTGAGGCAATTGGGGTTAAATGCCTTGCCCAGGGTCACACAGCTAGTAAGTGTTAAGTGTCTGAGGCTGGATCCGAACTCGGGTCCTCCTGACTCCAGGCCCGGTGCTCTATCCACTGCGCCCCCTAGCTGCCCCCATAAGCTTTCTTGTCTATGTCGCCCTCTCTTTTCTGATATGGCCACCACCACCACAGTCCAGGCTTCACACTTGGAATATTGCAATAGCCTTTTGATTGTTCTCCCTGCCTTGATTGAGTCTCTCTGCACTCCAGTTCAGCCTCGATTCAGTTTCCAAAGTGATTTTCCTAAAGGGCATATCTGACTTGTATCACTCTCCTACTCAGTAAACTCCAGTGACTCCCTATTACTTCCAGAATCAAATATAAAATCTCCTGCGTGTCTTCTAAAGATTACAACCTGGCTCTTTCTTTCTTCCTTCCTTCCTTTCTTTCTTTCTTTCTTTCTTTCTTTCTTTCTTTCTTTCTTTCTTTCTTTCTTTCTTTCTTTCTTTCTTTTTCTTTCTTCTTCTTTTTTTAAATAAAATTTCTATAATTTTTTTTTTTTGGTAGGGCAAAGAGGGTTAAGTGACTTGCCCAGGGTCATACAGATAGTAAGTGTCAAGTGTCTGAGGTTGGGTTTGAATTCAGGTCCTCCTGAATCCAGGGCCAGTGCTTTATCCACTGCACCACCTAGCTGCCCCTCCTGCTTGTCTTCTAAAGATCATTACAACCTGGCCCTTTCTTGCAGTTTATTTCTTGTGGTGTGCTCGTCAATCTGCAAATACTATCATTTAAAAAATCTTTAATTATATGGGGTCTACTTACCCTATGCCTTTTCACTGCTTGCCCTTTACCCTACAGTGCTTTCCCTCCTGACCTCTACCTTCAGCTTCCCTGATTTACTTAGAGTCCCAATTCTGGTCCTACCTGAGCAGGGGACCTTACCTGGACTGCCACAGAGCTGTCACCTTCCCTCTGAGATTACTCCCATTTACCCTGTGAATATCTTGGAGGTCTTCTTGACTCCAAGACCAATACTTGATCCATTGAATCATCTAGCTGCTGTTGTCTTCTTCCCACAGATTTTGCTGCCCAGAGCAGTCAACTCAGAAATATTCAGATTGTTCCTAAATTCAGGCTCCCCTCCCCCTTAATTATTATGGATTGGTCCTGTCTACAGCTTGTTTGTAGATATTAGTTTGCTTGTGGTTTCTCCTAGTAGACTGTGAGCCACTCAAGGACAGGAACTGTCTTTCACCTTTCTTTGTACCCCCAGCTCTGAGCACTGTGCCTAGCCCATACTTACTGGCTGACTATCAGACTCCTGAGATAGCCCGTTCTACTTGAGGGTCTAATTGTTAGGAAGTGTTTCCTTTTGTGAAGCCCAAACAAGCTTCTACAGCTTTCACACATTGGCCCTCGTTTTGGCCTCTGGGCAGTATAATCCCTCTTCCACTGGACAGCTGTCCAAATACCAGAGGATTGCTACCAATCCTGTCTGGCCAAGTCTCTCCAGGCTAAATATTCCTGTTCCTTCAAACTATTCTATGGGCATGATCTTAGAGCCTTTCATTCTCTTGTCTTTCTTCTGGTTAGTCTGTCTCTTATCCATGTTCCTCCTAAAATGTGCTCAGAACAGTTTGGAACTATGTCCCAAGGGCTATAGAACTGTGCATATCCTTTGATTCACTGCTAGGTTTATATCCCCCCCAAAAGAGGAAAAGACCTATTTGTACAAAAATATTGATAGTAGCTTTTTGCGTGTGTGTGTGTGTAGTGGCTAAGAATTAGAAATCAAAGGAATGCCCATCAATTGGGGAATGGCTAAGCGAGCTGTGGTATATGATGGTGATGGAATATTATTGTGCTCTAAGAAATGACAAGCAGAATGACTTCAGAAAGGCCTGGAAAGACTTATATGAACTGATGCATAGTGAAGTGAGCAGAACCAGGAGAACATCATGCACAGATGGCAATATTGTTTGATGAAGAACTGTGAATGAATGACTTGACTATTCTCAACAATACAGTGATCCAAGACAATCCCAAAGGGCTAATGATGAGGCATACTATCAACCTCCAAAGAAAGAACTGATATTGATTGAACACAGACTGAAGCATGCTATTTTCACTTTTTTTCATCTTTTTTTTTATTCAAGTTTTCTTTTACAAAATGACTAACATGGTAATGTTTTACATAATTGTAAATGTATAACCCATATCTGATTGCTTACTGCCTCAGGGAGGGAGGAGGCAAGGGAAGGAAGGAGGGACAAAATTTGGAACTCAAAACTTTAAATAAAAATGTTTAGAACAGAAAAAAAATGTGCTGAAAACAGAAAGCAAAATGCTGTAGATATATTTCTCTTCTTTCCCTTTTGGCTTAGTGGGTAGAGTCTTGTAGACAGAAAGACTTGAGTTCCAGTCCTACCTCAGTCACTTACCAGCTGTATGACTAAGTTTAGTTTCCTCATTTGTAAAGTAAGGAGAATAGCACCCACCTCAGAGGTTGCTGTGAAGACAAAGTTAATATTTTGGAGGTGCTTTGCAAATCTTACAATGCTTGGTAGGTGCTAGTCAAAATACAAATGCAACCTTCTATTATTTATTTTTTGTGTTCATGCCACACTAGCTTCCCTATTCAATTCACTGTAAACTTTATGAGTGTTTTGAGTGTGCATTTTTTTCCTTTTGTTTTTGTATCCCTTGAAACTAGCCCAATGCCTGGTGCAAAAGAAATACTCAAGAAGTACTTTATTGAATTGAATTAAATAGCAAGCCCCTGGAGTAAATGGGCAGGTTACCTTAAATATCTTGATGATGGACTTCGGCATTGCTATCGTTTCTTCTCCACCTTTTCTCCCTCCCCAGTCTTCTGCATAAAAGCAAAGCCTCTCTTTCAACCTCTTCCAAGCTATGTGATGTTGGTTCTGCAGGCTGGGGAGGACTTACTTCTCTTTGACAATCCCAGATTTTCCGGCAGAATCTCAAAGGACTTGTGTGAATCCTTCCCTAGGGGAACTTCATTCTTTGGCATTCTTTAGGGATGTGTGTGTGTGTGTGTGTGTGTGTGTGTGTGTGTGTTCAACTGCTCATTTGAGAAATTTCAGCAGATAAGATCTATTCCTAATAGACCCTAAAGCTCTCTTTAACTCCACCTTTTGCAAACCCCAGATAGCAGAAGGTGGAGGGGACTGGTTAATGCAGAGAACCCTGGGAAACTTCTTTCCCCAGCTCTCTCTAGTTTACAGGTTTCTTGAGAAAGTGACCCCAGTCTTTCAGCCACTCATTTCCACAGTGGAGTTGTGAGACCCAATGTTGGGGGTTTCAGCATTTTGTTATACAGATATACTATATGATCAATAATTGAGAGTACTTTTTTTAAAACATCATGTTCTATTCTAGTTGAATCATAGATTGAAAGCTGGAACATACTTTAGAGGCCACTGAGACCAACTCCTCTCCTATTACAGATAAGAAAACTGAGATCCGTAGTTACACCACTAGTATATGTCTGAAAGGAGAACCTGAACCCAGGTCTTACTGGTACTAGGTTTCTTATTACCCTTGGCTACCTCTGAAGGAAGGGGAAAGAAAACTGATGAGCTTTGAGGGGAAAGGCTGGGTCTGGTAGGGAGAGGTGACAGGAAGATGGGATTAATGGAAAAATGACCCAAATTTTTATGACTGGGACTGAGGTGGCAGCAGTAACACCTAAGAATTTTCACTCTCTGAGGATAAAGAAATAAGTGACCTCAGATCCTCTGGTCTCCATTCCCACACCCAATCCTGATATCATTTCTCCTGATGAGAGTTAAGAAAGTACAATCTTGCCTAGTGGATAGAGCCTAGGGCTTGGAGCCAGGAAAATCTGGCTGGGTTCAAGATCTAGCTGGATTAATAGTGAAAATGTTTGTTGTTGTTCAGACATTTTGGTCATGTCTGACTCTCCATTACCCCATTTGGGGTTTTCCTGACAAAGATGCTAGAGTGATTTGCCATTTCCTTTTCCAGCTCGTTTTACAGATGAGGAAACTGAGGAAAACAGGGTTAAGTGACTTGTACAAGGTCACATAGGTAATAAGTGTTTGAAGCTAGATTTAAAGTCATTCCCTTTCATCAGCTGTGTTTTACCTACTGAACCACATAGTTGCTTCTACAGGTGGCTCTATGTAAATAAGAGATGGTACCTGAAGTAAGCACTGGCAGAAGCTAAGCATTCCCATGAGTGGAGGCAGGGTTTTGCTGGAGCCAGCTCAAACCAGCTCTTCATCAGATCGCTAATCAGCAAACTACAAATCAGGGCCTGATTTATTGTTTTGTTGATTTCTCAGACTTAAGAAAGTGATTGAGAAAATGTTGATAATGCAAATCGAATCTGAAAGTGTGCCTTGGGCCCATTCCACAGGTCTTCCCCCCCCCAAAAAAAAAGCTGGTTGTTAAACACTTTCCCAGCACACCACTGGTGAAGATGAGGAGATAGTCCAACCCAGACATGGGGGTCATCTTTCACAAAGTTACAGAGACAAGGGGTGGAATGTGCAAGTACGCCAACTTGTCTGAAAAATATTGTTAAGGGAGGTAATATGAAATGATCCGAGAAAGGGTCACTTGGAGTCAGGCTATGAAGAGCTTTCAATGCCAAGATATGAAGTTTGAGTATTATCCTAGAGAAGATAGGGAGATTTTTAAGTAGGGAACCAACATGGTCAGACCTGTGCTTTAGGAAGATTGGCCGGCAGTGTGGAGGTGGGATATGGAGAGGGGATAAACTGGAGGTAGGAGGATGCAATTAGGAGACTTTTGCCATATTCCAGGTGAGATATAATTGGATCTTCAAGTAGATCTATGGCTGTGGGAGTGTAGAGAAGGCAGTGGATGAGAGAGATGTTGTTATGCCAGAATCATTAAATCTTGAGGATTTCTAGCATGTGCTGGTGAGAAACAGGGAGGGAAGAGATGAGGCGGACTCTAAGGGCGTGAACCTGGGTGATGAGTAGAGTGGGGGTTCTTCCAGCAGAAATAGGAAAGGCTGGGAAAAGGACAAATTTAGGAGGAAGGAAAATGAGAGATTTTTTTTGGCCATATTGAGTTTGTAGGTAGGCTGTGCTCTAAATGATCTAAGAATGTCGCTGAGGAAAGACATCAAGGCTGTGCCTACCTGCACACACACACACACACACACACACACACACACACACACACACACGAGATTGAGACAGTGACTGAGAGAGAGCCAGAGCCAGAGAAACAGCAAGAGGATCTGGGAGTCATCAGTATAGAGATGACAAATGAAACCATTAATGTCGTGGTAAATGTTTAATAACAAGCTGGGGGTAGGGGTGAGGGAGAAAGAAACATACATGTGACACTAAACTTTTAAGTTTAATGTGAAATATTAAGAGTTTCTTGGGGGCAGCTAGGTGGCGCAGTGGATAAAGCACTGGCCCTGAATTCAGGAGGACCCGAGTTCAAATCCAACCTCAGACACTTGACACTTTAGCTGTGTGACCTTGGACAAGTCACTTAACCCTCATTGCCCCCCCCCCAATTTTTTTAAAAAGAGTTTCTTCATCACTTTCTTAATTTGAAAATCAACAAAACAATAAATCAAATCATGATTTGTAGTGTTTGTCAATTTCCTCCAAAGTGAATGAACAACCAATTGAATTAAGCATACCCCTAATTGAACCTATTGAAGCAGATGAAGTCAATCTTAGAGAGACAGGATATGGAGAGAAGAGAAAAGAGGACCCAGGACAGAGCCTTGTGTGGCATCCAGGAGATGGGAAGAGAAGGTGGAAGAGAGGAGTAACAGAAGGGAGAAGAGAAAAGAGAATAAGCATTTCTATAGTGTTTACTATGTGCCAGGTACTGTGCTAAGTGCTTTACCCATATTATCTCATTTTATTCTTACAGTCATCCTGGGATACCTATTACTGTATCTATTTTACAGTAGAGGAAATTGAGGCAGACAGAAGTTAAGTGACTTGCCTGGGTCACAAAGCTATGAACTATGATTTAGTCAGGAAGACTCATCTTCCTGAGTTCAAATCTGGCCTCAGACAACCTACCAGTTGTGTGACCCCAGATAAGTCACTTTACCCTGTCTGCCTCAGTTTCCTCATCTGTAAAAGGAGCTGGAGAAGGAAATGGCAAACCACTCCAGTATCTTTGCCAAGAAAACATCAAATAGGGTCACAAAGAGTCAGACATGACTCAACAGCATTCCATTGCATGATCCAGCAAAGGAGACTAATTCTAAACAAGACCCCTTGTGAATTCAATCCAACAAACATTTATAAAATGCCTGCTGTATATTAAATACTCTGCTGGATATTGGAGAAGCAAAGACAAAATGAAAAAAAAAAGACGTCCTTCCCTCTAGGAATTTACATTCTGCTGGGGGTTGGGAGGTGGGAAGATGCAACACATTAAATACATACAAAATTCCATTTCCCTTCTTTGTGCCTGTGAAGAAGCAATCCCCTGTGCCTGGAAGGTACTCCCCTCCTCATCTCGGAATCTCGGAATCTCCAGCATCCTCAGTCATCTGACCCACAGTTTCCGGATTTTAAGGGAGATATCTTATTAGTTCATTTCTATACAAGCAAGTCAGTTTGTTCATGATTGAAGAAGCTAGAAATGACCCTCTTGTCTATATTCACTCTGGGGCTTCTCCCAAGCTCATAGACACAGACATTCATTACCACAGTTCCCTTAGCATACCTTAAAATCTCAAGTAGAGCAACACAGACATAAATGCCACCTAACCAGTCCATTCACTGCAGGGAACCCCGGGGAAGAATAGAGCCTCTCTCTGCTGGAGACTTGTTTGTTTTGCAATTAGCAAAGGATGAAGGGGCCCTTTTCTGATTTTTTTTTTTAAAGAAAAAATTGCTTGGAGGCCCAGAATTTAATCTTCAGTCCATGGATGGAATAAATACTTAGGGAAACTGGGATAGAGTTTGGTGACCTTAGGCCTTCTTTTTCTCCCCTTTTTTCTTAACCTTCCCCCCATTTTGGTTTTTCTCTATGTCCTTTGCCTAACTTATCACTTTGCCCTCATCCCTTTTCCTTTGCTTCTATTTCCTTCCCTTGACACTGAGTTTATTTCACTATGGATGTCACCAAGGTCTATTTGTTTTTCTTCAACTCAAAGACTTAGGGGCAGCTAGGTGGCGCAGTGGATGAGCACTGGCCCTGGATTCAGGAGGACCTGAGTTCAAATTCGGCCTCAGATACTTAACACTTACTAGCTGTGTGACCCTGGGCAAGTCACTTAACCCCAATTGCCTCACCTAAAAAAAAAAGAAAGAAAGAAAGACTTATAGATTCACTGTTAGACAAGGTCATTTAAACAAGCCTCATCATTTTATAGATGAAAAAGTAGATCCAAAGTTAGAGGTAGTTTTATATAGTGGAAAGAAAACTGGTGCTAGAATCAGAGGGCCTGGGTTCAAACTCCACCTTTGGCACTCTTTACCTAGGTGACCTTGGGCAAGTCATTTAATCTCTTTAGTGCCTCAGTTTCCACAACTATAAAATGAGCTGGGTTGGGCTAGATGACCTTTGGGGTCCCTTCTAGCTCTGGAGCTAGATCTCTGAATGTCATTTCATCCCTTTGTGCCTCAGTTTCCACCATTGTAAAATGACCAGATGACCTCTGAGGCCCCTTCCAGCTTTAGATCTAGGATCCCAAGAATAGGTGAGTGAGTCAGCGAGTGGGTAAATGGTTTTGAAGGCAGGACAGGGCAGGGCAGAGCAGCCCACAGCTCCTCCCGCCTCCCCCACACACATTCTCCTGCAGGCACCCCTGCCCCTTAATTGTTTTCTCTGTATAAAGGAGGGATCAGAACAAAACCATTCCTTTCTTCTTCTTCTTCCTTACATCATCTCTCCGGCACCTGGGGAGTCTAGGTGTGCTGGGGCTGAGCACAACATGTGTGATGATGGGTTACACAAGCACATCACACTGAGACCTAAATCCCCTCCAGGTTTAGTAAGATTTTCCAAAGCTTAACTATATTTCTAATTGTCCTGCCACCTGTATTGAAACATAGAGTATGTGTTAATCTCAAATTCTTTTCTGTTTCCATAATCTTGGTAAAGTTTCCTGCATTCAAACAATAAATCCAATTAGGAGCCAAATTGGCTTCTTAGTTCCAGACAAACAAAAAGTTGCTGAAGCTTTTTTTTTTAAGGGGGTAGGAAGTAGAGAAATGATTTTATGCCCCTGATGTCTCCTTATCCCAATCCATTCCTACCAGCGCTCCTTAGAGTGGTATATGCTTCACCCACTGAATGGTGTTACATGGGTGTTTAGAATGTTTCAAAAAAAAAAAAAAAGAATGTTTTCTCTTTCATAATGTTGTTTAGCTTTGGATCATTTCAGAGGGCTTGATTTTTAAAGGAAATGAAGATGGCCTTAACCAAGATACTTTCTGCGTGACTCAAGGAACTGGTATGCCAGTTTTTGCCCCTAAGCAAAGTTCCTTGAGTCAGGCAGCTAGGTGACAGTGGATAGAGCACCAAGTCAGGAAGATCTGAGATCAGATCTAATCTTAGACATGAAATGGCTGTATGACCTTGGGCAAGTCATTTAACCTCTGCCTCAGTTTCCTCACCTGTAAAACAAGAATAATAATTGCACCTATCTTTCAGGGTTGTGGTGAGGATCAAATAAGAGAATGATTATATATAGTCCTTAGTACAGTACCTGGCACATAGTAAGTGCTATCCATATCTATGTATCTATGCATGTGTCCATGTATCTGTGCATCTACCTATTTACCTATCTTAGCCATTATTAAAGGATCTCACGGGGATGATTTCATCAGCATGGGGATAATTAGCACAGTTGTGGATGACTCTAAGTCAGTCAGTGAATAATCATCTGTAACTTCAGTCCCGAAGTCCATTGGTATGACAATTTCTTCTTATTGGTGGAGACCGATGTTCTGCTCCTGAGTGAGGGGCTGGGGGGGGGGGGGAGTTGTTGGGAGCAGGAAATCTTTAGTTCCTTGAGTCTTCTTGAGTTCTCTTCAAGCTTTGAGTCACTTTATGGGACAGTCAGTCACTCCAAGCACTTTTGGCTCCCAGCTTCTAGAGAGAAGATGGAAGATGCCAATCCCACTCTGTGTTGCTAAAGGGCAAGTCTCTGGGAAGACATGAGAAGAGGGGGCAGTCTCCAACATGACTCTATTCCTACCTTGCTACAATAGAGATTTGGGGGAGTTTCCCCTTGGCTGACATCTGGGACTCTCTCAGTTGAGCTGAGTTTCCTGGCTCCAAATGGGAGAGCTCGCACTCACTCTTGTGTACCTTTTCTGATTTTCATCTGCTACAATTTGGATGAATAGGTTTCTTTGCTATTTGTTATATGTATTCTTTGAGGAACTAGAATTTGGTGGGAGAGGGGTCAAACCTTGGACATAAAGCTTAGGGTCCTAAGCTAATAGGGTCTCCAATGATGAAACAGTAACCAGAAATTTACCTTGGACCTCAAAACCATGTCGCCTAGACTAACAATATTTAGAAGAGTAGCTAGTTCTAATCCTAGCCCTGTACCCTCTCTGTCTGTCTGTCTCTGTCTCTGTCTCTGTCTCTGTCTCTGTCTCTGTATGTCCTTGTCTCTGTCTCTCCGAGGAGAGCATAGTGGCCTCTGGCTCCAACTTACTGCTTTCCCCTCGGTAAGTAATTAAAGCCTCCCTTGGAGAAGGGTGGAGAAGATCTCTTCTGCCTCCCTTTGAGTCATATCGTGGCATTTTTGTTGCTACCTGTAGGGGGACATGTGGGCCTCACTATATGTGGGACCTCACCACAAATTTATTAAGCATCTACTTAATTAGTTAATAAACATATATGAAACACCTACTATATGCCAGGCACTATGTTAAAGTTCTGGGAATACAAACAGTAATAGGCTGGGTCTTGTCCTCAGAGAGCTTAAAATCTAAGTGGGTGGGGGATAGGTTATACAAAAGGAAGCTCAAAAGGGGGTTGGGAGGGGGCAGCTAGGTGGCACAGTGGATAGAGCACCAGCCCTGGATTCAGGAGGACCTGAGTTCAAATCTGGTCTCAGACACTTACTAGCTGTGTGACCCTGGGCAAGTCACTTAACCCCCATTGCCTAGCAAAAAAAGGAGGGTTGGGGTGCCACAGGGTACTCAAGGAGTCAAAATCAAGCAGAGAAGCTGGCAGGAAATGAAGAAATTTACTATGTGCTAGGCACTGTGTTAAGCGCTAGGGTTACAAGTATGAGAAAAAAGGTTCCTGGCTTCAAGGAGCTTATAATCTAGCGGGGAAAAACAATACAGAAAAGAGGAGGGGGTGAATGAGTAGGGAAAGTGGTGGGCATAGGAGCATGATGGAGAACTCCAAAGGAATGCAGGGAGATGGGAAGAGAAGAGCCCCTTCTTAAATGGAGGTTCTAGGGAAGAGCTCCTTACTCTGCCATCCCATCAGAGAGGTCCCAGGGGCCAAGGATACTGATGAGATGGTAGTACCTGGAGTGATGTGGTCTTGCAGGATGAAGAGGTTCCTTGGACAGAGGAGTGCAGCCCAGTAGAAAGCCTTCTTCTTAGTGAGTTGCTACATCTAGAAAATATATTATCCTCAGCCAACTTTGACCAACCCAAACCTGAGAACTCTGATCACTGCAATGAAGGACCATGATTCCAGGCAGCTACCAACCTCCTGAGAGAGAGAGATAATGGGCCAAAAATGCAGCATGAGATAGACATTTTGGATGTGGCCAGTGTGGAAATGTAGTTTGCTTGTCTATGCATATTTTGTTCCAAAGCTTTTTGTTTTTCTTTCTCAAGGGGAAGGGGAGGTAGGAGAGAGAGAAAACAAGTGCTTGGTCATTGAAAAAAAAATGTGGGTGCTTATTCTGTGGCCAACCTAATTTTTAAAATGCAGACATTATTTTTCCTTCCTACCTTATAGGGTTGTGGTGAGGAAGGTCTTTTATATACCTTAAAGAACCATGGAAATACAAACAAGATCGTTTAGGTGTTTCAGTCATGTCTGACTCTTCATGAAACCTTTTGGGGTTTTCTTGGAAAAGATACTGGAGTGGTTTGCCATTTCCTTCTCCAGCTCATTTTTATAGATGAAGAAACTAAAGCAAACAGGGTCAAGTGACTTGCCCAGGGTCAATAATTGGATTTGAGGGGGCAACTAGGTGGTGCAGTGGACAAAGCACCATCCCTGGATTCAGGAGGACCTGAGTTCAAATCCAGCCTCAGGCACTTGACACTTACTAGCTGTGTGACCCTGGGCAAGTCACTTAACCCTCATTGCCCCACAAAAAGAAAAAAGAAAAAAAGGAAAAAAAAATTGGATTTGAACTCAAGGAAGATGAGTCTTCCTGATTCCAAGCCCAGTGTTCTATCCACTGGACCACCTAGTTGCCTCACAAACTACATAGGTAAAGCATTTCTTGTCAGGCACTTATAAGCTTACATTGTTAAAGATCCCTCTTTTTGTACCTCTAATATTCAGCATGGTACTCGGCACATAATAGGTGCTTAATAAAGGTTTATTGATTGATTAAAAGATGTAAAACTCTTATTTTTAGGTGAAAATCTTCATATAAAACAGTTAAGATATCCATTTGTCCACTAGTTACATTATTTTTCATATTTGCTGTCATCATTTCATTGTCATTTGACACTCATAACAACTCTGAAAGGTAGACAGACAGTGCATTATTATTGCCCCTATTTTACAGATAGACTAAGACTCAAAGAGGGTAAGTGGCTTGCTAGAAGTCATACAACTGCTCAGTGACAGAGCTGGCATCTGGAGCCAGGCCGTCTAACTACAAAATCAATACTCTTTTCTTTTCTTTGATATCCTTTTCACAGCACATTCTGGAGATGCAAGTCCAGGTACAGGCCACAGTGAAAGAATCCAGTTGGACATTGCCTATGGCAGAAAACTGGCTTTTCTGCTTCAGCACCCACCCCCAGACTGGCCAGTCAAGGACATAGGCTCTCTCTACACTTTCTGTCTGGGTATTGGGCACAGTCTATGACTTCAAGTCAAATCTAAATGATCTACAATCTTTTGAATCCCAAACTCAATGCTCCCTAAGAGGCTGGGCACAAGAATTCTTCATGAAGTCTCTGTTCCTATACACTCAACTCTCTGGACTCTGCTCTGAGCTCTTAACTTGCAAAATCCTCCCCCCCCCTTTATTCTTCAACCCATACTTCTTATCTCAAACTCTCCCAAATGCTCCTCCAGCTGCAATTCTGTTCAATACCTCTTTTACCCTCAAGCCTTTTCTGTCTCTTTTGATCTCCAGTTTTTCTAAACATTCTTTGCCTCCTATACCCCCACACCCCTACACCCCCTATATTCCCCCCTCCTTCCCTTTTGTCTCCTTGACTATTCTTCACTCTGGGGCAACATAAAATTAGCATCTCAAAACCTACATTTCCGTCCATGTACTTAAAGATAACTTTTCTTGGTCCAGTCTACTCAGAAAAGGATCCCGGCATAATGGAGAAAGGAGAATTAACTCAGCGCCAAGGAATTTCATCCCACTGATCAAATATATCAAAGGATAGCCTAGGCTCTCAAGGGAAGGAACATCATAATTGGAGTCAGTCATCTCATATTAGACTGGAAAAACTCCAAGAGAAGATCAATCCTCTTCAAGAATGAAGGACAAATATACACACACACACATGTATGTATGCATTATATGCACACATACATATACATACATATATGTGTGTGTATATATATGTATATATATATATGGATAGCAATAATGATAATAGCTAGCACATACATAGCATTTTTAGCTTTCCAAAAACACAGCTCAAATGTTATCTCACTTGATCCTCACAACAACCCTGTCAGGGAGATGCCATTATTGTGTTCATTTTACAGATGAGGAAACTGAGGTTAGTAGAGGTTGTACAGCTTACCTACAGTCATGCAGCTGGGGTCTTTGGCAGGATTTGAACTCAGGCCTTTCTGCCTCTATTTCTATCACTCTACATATGCATTAGTCCACCTAATTGCTTCATTGCTCACCTCCCAACTTCAAAGCTCTCTCATCTCCAATCTTTGCTTCACATACTTGCCAAAATGGCTTTTCCTATAGCAGAGGCCTGACCATGTTACTAGTCTGCTCTACAAATCTGATGGATCCCTATAACTTCTTTTTTTTTTTTTAGGGCAATGAGGGTTAAGTGACTTGCCCAGGGTCACACAGCTACTAAGTGTCTGAGGCTGAATTTGAACTCAGGTCCTCCTGACTCCAGGGCCAGTGCTCTATCCACTCCACCACCTAGCTGCCCCTTGCATTGCTCATTTTAAAAAACCTTATCTTTTCTTGCTATTCTCTGAAATTCTGCTATCAGTTGGGCATATCTTTCCCTTTCTCCTTCCCCTCTTGATTTCCTTCTTTCCTTGGCTATTTTGTGTGTGTGTGTGTGGGGGGGGGCAACGAGGGTTAAGTGACTCACCCAGGATCACACACCTAGTAAGTGTCAAGAGTCTGATGCTGGATTTGAACTCAGGTCCCCCTGAATCCAGGGCCGGTGCTTTATCCACTGTACCACCCAATAAAACTCCTTAGCTATTTGTAAAGCCTCATCAGACAGTTATTGTGTTTTCTTGGTCTTCTCTTTCTTTTGGATGGTTTTTGTTACTGTCTCTTATATAATATTATAACCCCTCTGTCCATACTCCTTCAGGCACTCTATTTAACAAATCTAATTCCTTAAATTTATTAATTGCTTCCACTTCATATTCATAAGGAATGCTATGTTCCACTTTAATCCCTTTCATGAATTCTATAATCCAGTTTACCTTGATATCATTTATCATTTTAATACTGTGTCTGGTGTTTTCTTGGCAAGGAAACTAAAGTGGTTTGCTGTTTCCTTTTCCAGGGGATCACCTTTTGTTAGAACTATGTCGATATGACCTGTTTATCTTGCTTAACCCTGCCCAGCATAGTTCATAGTTTCATTGAGCTTAACAAGGTCCTCTACCATAACAAGGCAGTAATCCAAGAGGAGAGGCCTGACACATAGTAAATGCTTAATATATGCTTGTTGATGGAGTAATTGATTGGTCCTGACTTGATTCATGATTAACCTCTGAAAGTTATCAGGCAATATCATCAATCAAAACAAGTAGCAGGTAACCTTAGAGGAGAAGGAACTCACAGGTAGGAGTAGAGTGTCAGTAATCAATAGTCCAAGTAAACATCTTGCTTAAATGAAAAAGACAACTTCTAGAAAGCCAGTAAGTAGCCTATATGTTCTTGGGACCAGTGGAAGGACTCTAAAATGATGTCATCATGCACCACGGTTTTGAGGCCAGTGTGGTATAATTGAATTTTAAATCTGAAGTCAGCGGAGTATTTATTAAGTGCTTACTATGTGCCAGGTACTGTGCTAATCACTAGGGATACAAAGAAAGGCAAAACCAGTCCCTGACCTCCAGGAGTTCACATTCTAATGAAAGAGACAATAAGTAAATAGACATACATAATATAAGTAC
The DNA here is from genome assembly GCF_019393635.1 of Dromiciops gliroides. Lineage (NCBI taxonomy): Eukaryota > Metazoa > Chordata > Mammalia > Microbiotheria > Microbiotheriidae > Dromiciops > Dromiciops gliroides. Next base: position 663,992,092 of record NC_057862.1, read on the forward strand.
ATAAGTATATGGGAGGTAATCTCACTGGGGAAGATATGAGCAGCTGGAGTGAGAGGGGAAGGGGACACAGGATGGGGAAAGCCTCTTGTAGAAGGTAAGATTTGACTTAAATCTTGAAAAAAGTCAAGGATGACATAGGTAAGGAGGGAGAGCGTTCTCTAGAGAACAGCCAGTGCAAAGACACAAAGATGAAAGATGGGGTGTTGGGTTGGAGAAACTATAAGCAGGACAGTAGAGCTGGGTTGTAAAATGGATGAAAGGGAGTAAACAGAAGGGGACAAGAAAGATTTGATGCTGGAAGTAATGGAGAGAACCTCTAGACCTCATTGACTTGGGGTGTGACATGGTTGGACCCTTTAGGAAAACCACATTAGCAGCAAAGTAGAAGATGGATAGGAATAGGGAGAGATTTGAGGCAAGGGACCAATGAGAAGGCCAGTTAGAAGACCTGGGTTCAAATATTGGCTCTGCCCTTTGCTATCAGAGTGACCTAGAACAAGTCACTTCAACTCATCTGTAAAATGGAAGGGTTGAAACAGATCATTCTTTTCTTTTCCTTTCCTTTTCCTTTTTTTTCATGGGGCAATGAGGGTTAAGTGACTTGCCCAGGGTCACACAACTAGTAAGTGTCAAGTGTCTGAGGCTGGATTTGAACTCAGATCCTCCTGAATCCAAGGCCAGTGCTTTATCCACTTCACCACCTGGCTGCCCCCCCCCCCGCCCCCAGATCATTCTTAAAAGCCCATTTAGCCTCAACATACTGAGACTATATGACAATTTCAGTGTCTGGGAGACATTAACTGGTCTATAGCCCAACCAATATTTGCTAGACTTGAGTTGAGCTGGATTAAACTTCCCTCATCATAGAGGTTGCCTTTCAAATCATTGATCAATGGGCTTTCTCTTTTTGTTAAGCAGCTTGCTATTGTTTGGCTCCAAGGTGGCTCTTTCTCCCTTCTCTAAAAGGCAGTTTGCTTAATCTAAATTATTTTAATGTAATTAAATTTTATGTAGTTTTATTTTAAGTTTTTTTCCCCCCCATAACAAGCTAGAGAGACTTGTGTGAGGAAACCAGGGCTGCCAGTCTTTGACACATAGGCTGAAAAAGGCATGAAGTTCAGGGCAGCCATGAGTCCCATTCTTTGTGTGCCAGGCACTGGCCCACCTTGTAGCATTAAGCAAATCGCTCCACTTGTCTTGGATCTCCTCAGTTCTCGTATCTGTAAAACAGAGCAATTCAAATAACTAATATCGATGTATCATTCTTCATATTTATCTCATTCGAACCTCTCAGCAAGCAGGGAGGGAGTTAGTCATTATTATCCGTATTTTATAAATTCGGGACCTAAGACTCGGAGAATTTAAAGGACTTGTCCAAGATGGCACCACTAATAAGTTCAAGAACTGGGATCCCAGTCCTTCTAAGTTCAAATCTACTGCATTGTCCTCCATGCATCTGCTAGCCCTGCTAATCCCCTTAGAGGCTGCTAGCACTGAATAACTCAAGAGAATTTTTATTGTGGTTTCATAAACAATAAAGTAATCTTCTACTACCAAGTATCAGAAACTTCTGATGCAGCTTTTTAAGGCAGAAACAAAATAGCAACCAAGGGCTTTAGTCTTTGGAAGGCATTAATCACCACAGGATACAGAGGCAAAGCTGATACATGAGTGTGTGTGTGTGTGTGTGTGTGTGTGTGTGTGTGTGTGTTGGTGGGTTGGGGTTGTGGGGAGAGTTTCCCTATCCCTCAAATTAAAGGAGCGTTTGTACAACATGCCGTCTTTTTGAGTCAGGGCCAGGGTCACTGTTGGGCCGAGGTAACATTAATTATTTTTCCGCTTGTCGGATTCTATGAAAAGGATGTGAAAACGGCCTGTTTGTGAAAGAGGGCAGGGCAAGGTTCTGAGCTGATTATGTCAAACACATTCAAAACCTCCTTGGTGCAGAAGATTGTGATCAACAAAGCATGGCTGGCATCTGCACCCAGTTCAGGAGGAAGCTCTTTAGGCTCCCTGAACTCCTGAGGGGCAAGAAAAGATGACTTTAACCCTTTGGCGACTGGAATGATTCAGTGCTGAAATTCTTAAAGGCCTCATCCCAGAGGAGAGAAACTTTACAAAGAAGCCATCTCTAGCTGGGAGGGTGGTAAGGATTCTGATTCTCTTGAGAGATTGGCATTGGTCAGGTGGCTAGGACAGCCACACAGATAATAATAGCTCCCATTTATAGAGTTATGGCATGGGGATGGCTGGATAGGAAACTGGGCTACATGGAAGATTTCTATTGAGAGGGAATGAGTCTTTACAGTGGACTGAGGGACCCTTGGGGTTGTTGGCCAGGCCTGATTTACGAAAGAGCTGAAAACGCATTGATTAACCCCAGGGATGCTGATCTAATACTCTTTTTGAGGAACCAGAAACCCTGGGTAACCGAAGATTACTCCACTGGATTGCAGTAGTTTTGGTGGCAGTGAGGAAGTGCAGCTAGCCTTTTGTTGAGAGAAGGGGCTGTGTGAAGTATTCTAGCTAGGCTATAGCCAGAGGCATGGGAGTAATCCTAGGACCACAAGTTGTCTGGGAAGTATCCTCTCTTCCACTAGTATGGGCACATGTTGGAAACTAACATCCACTGTGGATGGTTGAGAGAATGATCTTATTCCTTGATTTTCCCTTATCATTTACAGTGCTATGCTGTCTTTAAATTTTTCAATTTAAAATTTGACTTACAATACAATTTGGCTTAAAATGTCCTTTTATTCATGATTCCTTGCCAAGTCAGTAAAGAATAAGATTAACTGGGGACTTGGGGTCAAAATTTGCAGAACTATGTTTAGCCAAAACTCTACATATGGGTCCTAACATAGTGAGGGGTTTCGGAGTCATGTGGGGGCTCATGCCACATGGTGCTTTATGGTTTAAAATGTCTTTTTCTTACAATAATCCTGCAAAGCACATAGTGCATAGGCAACAGAAGGCTAGATTTCTACCTCATTCTCATTCTAGGTTTCAGCTTTGGTGTCTGAGACCAGATGAGATATTTGCATTGGTAGGGTTTGAAAATTGTTACCTGATATATTACTGTCCACAAAAAGCTTTGAGATTTTGCTGAAACTTAATTAAACTCATAGATTTAGAGGTAAAAGAGGCCTTAGAGGAAGGTATCTAGTTCAATGCTCTCATTTTACAGATAGGGAAATTGAGGCACAGAGGAGCTCATGAGTTGCACAACTGTATCATACAGTGATGGGGCTCAGGATTAAATCCAGGATACAGACTCTAAATTCAGTGACTATCCCACCTCACAACTCTGTCTCCTTAAAGAAGACCTGAGTTTGATTGTTAATACTGCTAATTAATTACCTCAGTAGTTGTGTGACTTTGGGCAAAATGCTTGCATTCTCTGGGCCTAGAAGGAAACAGAGGTAAGGAGAGAATGCTTTGGAGATGGGAATTGTTCAGATAGTTCAGGTAGCACAAAGTTAGAGATCATTAGATCTCATATATTAAGGGAAACTCATCATCAACAAATAGCAAACACACGGTAAATGAAGTAACAACAATCTTTTGATCCAAAGAATGTCAAGGAATTAATTCTTCATTTCCACTAAGGAAAGAACAAGAGATGATGGGATTTAGTTGTAGTCTGGTTTCACATTATACCACTAGGAAGCTACCAGTCAAAGAATCAAGTGTTAATTACTCTCCACAGAGTATGGCAGTTGTGAACAGAGGGTTCGAAGGGGAAGAGTTGGACATCAGAACCAGTAGCAGAGACACAAAATCGAGGTGAGATGTGCCAGACAGAGGTCAGACCAGGGGAGCTAGAGAGAGAATTGCCACATCTAAAGGATGGTGAACAACATTGTGAAGACTGGACGTAGCTGTCCAAGCCCTGCTACTGGGGAGGCTCTGGCAGACATATGACCTGAGCTTTGGAGTTCTGAGCTACAGAAGGGTTAAAGCTAATTGGGTGTCCACACTGTCAGGCACCAATACAATGAACCCCCAGGAGTGTGGGACTACCAGGCTGCCTAAGGAGAACTGAACTGTCCCAGCTTGGAAAAAGTAAGGCAAAGCTTATGTGCTGCTCCGTGGGATCAGGTCTGTATGTAGCTGATGCATGGAAAGAAGGAAGGAAGGAAGGAAGGAAGGAAGGGAGGGAGGGAGGGAGAAAGGAAAGAAGGAGCAAGGCAGGGAAGGAGGAAAGGAGGGAAGAAGCAAGGCAGGGAGGGAGGAAAGGGTGAAGGAAGGAGAGAAAGTTGGTTGTTTCAAAGGTTGGCTGTGAAGTTAGTTCTGAATTAGAATTCTGCATAATTAGAAATGGTTCTGGGAAAAACAAAGAGTAAAGCATTCCCAGGTGGAGGAATATCAGAGAAATTAGTTTGGATATCCAAGGAAGAACAATTTGCTGTGTGTATACATGCTCACATACAGCTCCTTTGAATGACACCAGCTAATTATAATACTTGTGGTAAAAATTATTGGAGTTTTAGCTGACTCGTTTGGGAGGGGCCACACTTGGCCCAACCTGAAGTTATATATGCTACTAAGATCAGAAGGGGAACTCTCTATAGGCAGTTTTTGAAGGACCTCCCCTTTTGGGAGATTGAATGCTCCCTGTGAAGAGGCGGAGGTACTTCCGGAACACTAGCTCTCTCAGGCTTTTGCCCTTTGGGTGGTGTGAGCAACTGTAAACTTTCTAGGTGTTGGTGAGTGAACAATAGAAAGCCCTAAATTCCTTTGAAATATCTTAATTGGAAATGACCTGGGGATTGCATAGGTTAAATTTAGAGTTAAGAGTATCTATCTGTATTTCTTTTTTTCCTATTCCCTTATCTTTGATTTTTATTAGTTTCACCTTTGTTGTTTAATTAATTCCCAAGTAATAAAATCTGATCTGTCTGTGAAGCTGTAAGGCTCCTTTCTTATTGGCCTGGGAGAAATATCTAAAAGGGCAGTTCGGAGGGGAGGGTGAACCTAAAGTTCCCTCATATTTCTGGGACCCCAATGTTTTGGCGAGTCACCCAATTAACGTTCTGTATATCACATTTTAGCCCTCACATACTCTAATATGTAAAGGATCTATGATTCTATTAGTGGCAACTTATGGTATGAGAATCCCCTTCACAAATGCTGAGCAGCTCATAGCCTATCTATGCCATGAAGCCTTTCCTGATTCTCTCAGCTGCTAGCTCTTTTCCCTCCCCTCCACCAAAACCAAAAACGAAAACCCAAACCTTGTATATGTCACATGGAGTTATGTTTCTTTCCCATGTAAGGAGGCTTAAGGTTTTCCCCCATTTGAAAGAGTAATAAAATTCTATAGGGAGCTTCACAGATAACATAGAAGGACACATTAAGGAGATGCTGGTATACAGGTGTTCAAGTTATTGTTGAATAATAAAGCTGAGAATCATCCAGAAAAATGACTTATTTAGCAGTGCATGTAGATCCAAAACAAACCAAGTTCAAGGCTTTTGGTAGCCAAGAACCCAGAACTTTGGTTTTTACCCAATCAATATACAGTTGGGAGGGAATGAAAACCAGGATGAAAGGGTTGACACCTGGTTTCTTATTGGAGGAGGGGATCAAGTGACAGTGAGGTGTGGTGGAGGGAGAGGGTTGACTGGAGGAGAATGGGAGACAATTAGGATACACTGAGGAGAGAAGGAGAAAGGGGTTGTTTTGTGACATTTTTTAAGTCGGATGACTCTTGGGAGGGGGGAATAATCTTGTGACTTCTCCAAACTCAGGTGACTTTGAGACATAACTTTGCAAAATGGTAGATAAAAGCCAAGTGAAGTCACTAATGCTATTTCAATATTGTCTTAATCAGGATAGTGATGAGTCTGGGTTGAGAAAAGTCCCTAGCTATGCTGATATTTTCATCCACGAATAATTAGTGAAAGAGGACATGGGCACACAGGAGCAGCGACATGTGCACTAACAAAGGAATCCAAAGTTGGAAAGGCCCAGAAGACAACCCCTCTCTGCTCAGCCTTGGGCTGGCATCTGTCCTGAGGGGCTTATCTTCCCTAGTCCCTGGGAATTTGATTTGCTCCAGGTAATTAATCTCTTCCTGCTTAAGCTCTCTCCTATAAATCATCCTCCAGCTGGCTAATGAATACTATCACAGAATGATCAAAATGTTTTGTGATCTCCTTGGGGAGAAATGCCTCCATTCCTGTCTCTAGAGCAGGGATTCTTAGCCTTTTTTATATGTCATGCCCCCTCCTGCCTTGGCACTCTGGTGAAATCTATAGACAACTCAGAATAAGTTTTTAAATAAAAAAATAAAATACATAGGGATAGAGTATTGATTATACAACAAAGGTTGTTGGCCATTGATTTCTTTCATATAAAAGGGAGAAATCAATAAAATAACAGCGGAGAGAGCAAAAGGGTAAAGGGGCATAGTTTGTTGGGTATAAGCATGCTTTCAATGTACAGGAGTAGGAAATGACTTCTCTGTTTAGATTCCTATCCCCATGTGAGAGGAAGGAAGACGTAGACCTTGTAGAACCTCTTCAGAGAGAAGAGTAGCATCCTTCCTGGACTCAGAGGTAGGGTCAGGTCTCCTAGGTCCTCTTGGGTTATCTCATTAATTATTTTCCTTATCAGTGGAACAAACCATTTCATAAGTCTCAGAGGCTATAATTCAATAGTGTATCATAATCTCTCTGAAGGGAAGATTTGGGAGGTCAAAATATCTGGGTATCCCACATTTCCTCCACATGGTACAAGATGGAGAATGCCAGGCAAAATTCCAAGTATGCTTTCTTTATCTCCTTTCTCATTCACCTTTCTCCCAGAATTTTCTACTATTCATTTCAGTCCCAGTTCCAACATGTCACTGGGTGATGGATGCTGGGTGGCATCTCTATGGGCTACATATACTTAGGTGTATTCATGGTGCTTCCCCAACAAGAGGATAAGCTCCTAGAAGGCAGGGACAGTTTCAATTTTCTCTTTGTCTCACTAGCATTGGATCACAGTGCCTGACACATTATCAGGTGCTCATAAGTTCTTTTAAATTGGCTAATAATTTATTTTAGGAAAATTGCAACTGGACTTTTTTTCCACATTGCTTTCCTTTAAATTTTTTTTTTTTGGTGAGGCAATTGGGGTTAAGTGACTTGCCTAGGGGGTCACACAGCTAGTAATTGTTAAGTGTCTGAGGCCGGATTTGAACTCAGGTCCTCCTGACTCCAGGGCTGGTGCTCTATCCACTGTGCCACTTAGCTGCGCCTAAAATTTTTAAAAAATATTTTTATTTAAAGTTCTGAGTTCAAACTTCTATTACCCCCCTTCCCTCCCTCCTCCCCCCTCCCTGAGGCAGTAAGCAAGGGGATATGTTATACATATGCAATTATGTAAAACATTTCCATATTAGTCATTTTGTATAAGATGAATAAAGAGAAAGAATACATACATAAAGAAAGAAAGAAAGAAAAAACAAAAGAAAGAAAGTGAGAAATAGCATGTTTCAGTCTTTATTCAAACAATATCACTTCTTTCTCTGGAGGTGGATAGTAGGCTTCATCATTAAACCTTTGGGATTTGTCTTAGATCATTGTATTGCTGACAATAGCTAAGTCATTCGCAGTTATTCATAAAACAATATTGCTGTCACTGTACACAGTGTTCTCTTGATTCTATTCACTTCACTTTGCATAAGTTCACGTAAGTCTTTCCAGGTTTTTCTGAAATCATCCTGCTTGTCATTCCTTATAGCACAATAATATTCCATTACATGCATATGCCACAGTTTGTTTAGCCATCCCTCAACTGATGGGCATTCCTTTGATTTCCAATTCTTAGCCACCACAAAAAGAGCTGCTTTGAATATTTTTGTATGAATGGTTCAACTCCCCCTTTTTTTTTGATGTCTTTGGGATATAGACCTAACAATGGTATTGCTGGATCAAAGGGTATGCACAATTTTATAGCCCTTTGGGCATCTTTCCAAATTCCTCCCCAGAATGGTCAGATCAGTTCACAACTCTACCAGTAGTGCATTGGTGTCCCAGTTTTCCCACATCCTCTCCAATATCCAGCACTTTCCTTTTTTGTCATATTAGCAAATCTGTTAGGTGGTGTGGTAAAAATTATTTGTGGTAAAGATTAATATCACAGTTTTAGTGGAATCATTTGGGAAGGGCCACACCTGGCCCACCCCGAGGTTACATATGCTACTGAGGTCAGAAGGAGAACTCTCCATAGGCAGCTTTTGAAGGACCTCCCCTTTTGAGGGAGGGGAGATTGAACGCTCCCTGAAGGGAGGCAGGCTACTTCCAGAACGCTAGGCGTCTTCCAGAACTCGGTCTTTTTCCTTCTTGGCCCTTACGCTGGTGGTGTGTTCACTCTCTGTCTGGCGACTCCCCTTGCAGTGGCATGTTAGCTGTTCTGGCGGCTCAAGCAACTGTAGACTTTCAGGTTTGGTGAGCTAATTATGGAAAACCCTAAATTCCTTTGAACTAGCTTAATTGGGAATGGTCTGGGCAGTGAATAGGTTAAGCTTAGAGTTAAGAATATTTATCTGTATTTCTATTTTCCTATTTCCTTATCTTTGATTATTATTAGTTTCACCTTTGTTGTTTAATTAATTCCCAAGTAATAAAATCTGATCCTTTTGTGGAATAAAGCTTAGAGGCTCCTTTCTTATTAGGCTGGGAGAAATATCTAAAAAGGGCAGTTCAGAGGGGAGGGAGATCCTAAAAGGTCCCTCATATTTCCAGGACCCCAATATTAAGGTGAGTCATCCAAATAACGCTCTGTATATCAAATTTTGGCCCTCACAGTGGACTGATAGTGGGTTTTTTTTGTTTGTTTGGGGGTTTTTTGGTGAGGCAATTGGGGTTAAGTGACTTGCCCAGGGTCACACAGCTAGTAAGTATCTGAGGCCAGATTTGAACTCAGATCCTCCTGACTCCAGGGTCGGTGTTCTATCCACTGCGCCACCCAGCTTCCTCACTGATAGTGTTTTAAAGCATTGCTTGAGGCACACACACTTCAAAAGATTTCACATTTAGTAGGTATAAGAGGTACTATTTGAACCTGTTCTTCTTGGGTCAGAGGGTATAATATTGGATCTGGAATTAAGAAGACCTAAATTTAAATCAGGCCTCAGAAACTTACTAGTTATGTGACCCTGGACAAGTTACTTATCCTCTTTTTAACGTCGTTTCCTCATCTGTAAATTGGGGAAAATAACTTCTCAGGCTTGTGAGGAAGATATATTTGTATATTGTGATGAGATATATTTGTAAAATGCTTCACATACCTTAAAAGACTATATAGCTATTGTTATTATTATTCCAAATACTAAACTCAGTACTTTATAATATTATCTCAGGCTCTACCACCCCTCTCCTGATAGTTATATAGCACTTTAATATTAGCAAAGCACTATCTATAATAGATATGTATGTGTGCATATATACACATATATAATTGCATATGTGCATATATGTGTACACATACATAGACAAACATGCAGAAAAGATGGTGATCATACTTGAGATGTTACCTTCTGCTCTTTGCAGGGGCAGGCTCATCAGAAAACAGGATTCTGACAGGGAAAATATCATTTAGACTCAAGAAAGTTAACTGAAGAAAAGGTTGAACAAGAAGGCTATGGAATTTTGTCTTCAGATTTGTACTTTCCTAATCTATAGAATGAGATCAGTAGAACAAAAACACTGAAAAGAACTTCCCATTTGTCCAACAATACTTTGGAAAAGGATCCTTAACCTACATTGCTAGGATTCCTATTTACTAGTGTTCTCCCCTCTTCCCACATCACAGATTACACCAGTTTTCCCCCTACAAAGAGACAGAGCCGTCCCCAGGATTTGAGTGACTAGGGGGTCAAGACTCAAGCTGTGACTTTCTGGACTGTTTTCTGATAGTTTCTGGCCATATTGATGTAGCTTTCTGCTTACCTAATGATGATTACAAAGGTCTATCCATGTTGGGTCAGGGCTTTTCAAACTCAAGAGATGTCCAAGACCCCATGATACACCCCACCCTGCCCTAATAACTAAATGTGTTTCTATTTAGATAAGGAATGGAGTATCCATATTGAATATCCTTTTTACATGATGGCTATGTAAACTTCCTTTTATTAACTCTGGAATGACCTACAAGTGCCTCAATTTATCCCAACATCAAACCTGCCCTAACGGACCTGAACCAGGCTCACCTCCAACTCTATGGAACGGCACGAGTGGGATATTAGCAAGTAATGGAGACCTTAGGGCTCTGTGGCCACATTCACTGGGAAGCCAACTTCCCAAGTCAAGCATGTAATTCTCTCTTCTTCACATGGTTCTTTTCCCAGGTGTTGTCTTATGTGGCTCGGGTTCAAGATTGAAGCAAAAAATGAGAATGTTGTAGTTGATCTAGCAGTTATCAAAAGCTTTACGTAACTATAGCAGGGAAAGGACGATCAGTGAGGATACAGAATGGATTCCACTGGGCGTGGATTGTACTGGTCATGTTGTTCTGCTCATCAGAAACCTTAGGGAGGAGCAGATGGCGTATCAGACCCTGGCTTTTGTACCTAGGCCAACAGGAGGCTACATAAATGACCCCAACTTCAGTCCCCTCAACCAATTAGGTCTCAAAGATGGTTTTGAGAAAAACTAGTCTAGCTTGTATGTTTTTTTGGTTTTTGGGGTCTTTTTTTAGGGCAATGAGGGTTAAGTGACTTTCCCAGGGTCACACAGCTAGTAAGTGTCTGAGACCAGATTTGAACTCATGTACTCCTGAATCCAGGGCCAGTGCTTTATCCACTGCTCCACCTAGCTGCCCCTGGTCTAGCCTGTATGGGGTAAGCTGCTATAGGATATTTTTCCTACCACATCTTCCTCTCTTGAGTATAGAAAGCATTCCCCACCTACTCCACCTCAGAAGTCAGACTAACAGCAAATCAGTAATATGTTGATCAGTTTTCCAGTAAGCTGAGCTAGGCATGTTTCTGGGGGCAGCTTTCTTTCTTTCCAGGGCTCCATGACCTTTACATAACCACTGCCCACAGACAATCAGGGTCCTGCCATTGGGAAGAATGCCAGAGCTGCAATGCACAAGAACAAGGCTGGAGCTCTCTTGCCCATCATTCCCTAAACCCCACCAAAAGTGTTCAGGTAGTCAACGTATGACTGATAATGAACACTAACATTTTTATAGCAGCTTTAAAGTTTGCAAAGCACACACACACACACACACACACACACACACGTGGATATATTTATATACACATGACCTCCATTGGTCCTTACAATAATCTGGCGAGTCTGCTAACATTTCCATTTTACAGATAAAGGAGGTAGATGAGAAAGACATCACGGAGTAAGGGACAGGACAGAAAAAGACCTAGGTTCAAGTTTTGTCTCATACATATTGTCTGTGTGACCTTGGGCAAGTCACAGCCTCTCAGGTGTCTAGAAACTGAGCACTATAAATTACAGAGAAGGCGGTGATCTGCATTGGTAGGGAGTATTTCCTTACCAGGTCCTTCTTATTCCAAAGAAGTCCAATGATCTGACCTAAAAAGCCAAAGTGGATACTAACCATAGGAGACTAGGTCTCTCACTCTTCTTGACCTTTTCACTGGCTGCTCCCCAGACCTGGCCTGTTTTCTTTTCTGACCTCTACTTACTACCTTCCCTGGCTTTCTTCTAGCTTCAGTACAAATCCCACTTTGCAAGAGTCCTTTCCTAGTCTCCCCCCCCTCCCCCAGCCCTTCCCCACTCCTACCAACTTCTGGTGCCTAACCTCTGAGATGCCCTTAGTTGGCCTTGTGCATATCTTGTATGTATATAGTTCTTGGCTTATTTTCTCCCCCATTAGAATGTAACTTCCTTGAGGGCAGGGACTGGGGTTGTTGGGTTTTTTTCCTTTTCTTTTTATCCCCAGCATTTAGGTAGTGCCTGGCATACCTCAAATACTTAATAAATGCTTGCTATTGATGATGAAGTAAGGCTCAGAGTTAAGTGACTTGCCCAGGGTTATATGGCTTATAAGGATCTGAGCTGAGATTCATTAGATAAACAGAGCATTTATTAAACACCTACTGTGTTCCAGGCATTGTGCCAAATGCTGGGAATACAAATACAAGTTTAAAAAAAAAAAAGGCGGTCCCTACCCTGAAGTAGCTTATAGTCTAATAGAGGAAAATAACACACACAAAAATAACACAATCTTTGAGGCTGCAGAGGGAAAGATACCCTTGGGGGCATCGTGGAGAAGTCCAGAGAGTCAGGTGAGCAGTGGAGCTGAATGAGAGGTGAGGTCATGCTCACTCTATGACCCAGACGGTGGCTTGTATGGCAGTCCTGGGAATAAACTTATCCATCAGAGAGGGAGCCTCAGGGGTGGAGGCATTTCCAGGATGGGAAGGCTGCTGGGGAAGAGATAGAGAAGTCTAGAGACTCAAGAATGGAATGAGAAGAATCCTTGACTTAGAATGCATTCTGCCCCTGGAGCCTCCTCCAACTTGGCTTGGCACCTTGGTGCAGGGTAACCCCAATGCCCGCCCTGTAAGTGTGTGGAGCAGAAGACAGGAGCCTCTTGCCAAAGCAGAGCATCGGAGAACCCAGGTAACAATTAAGCCAGGATAAATAGCCATTATGCTGAAGGTTTAACAACTCACAGAGACCACAGTCTGCTCAGCAGCACCTGCTTATTTCCCATTGATCCCCTCTGGGATATGGCCATGCCTTCTGTAACTTCACAAATAACAGCCTGGCAAAGCCCTGCGCTAAGAGGTAGCCTCTGAAGAGAATCCGTTGGGGTCTTCCTGTCTTTTTCATCTGTAAGACCTGCCAGGAGAAGCTTTAATTACTGCTCCTGCGCCTTCATAGACAATGGGATGGATCAGCAGATGCCTTCCTGAAATCAGATAAAAAAAGGTTTGAAGATCAGGAGGATTCAGGTCTCAGTTTGGTTTAAAGCAGTGGGGGAAGGTGTTGGCAGGCCTTGGACATGGGCACTAGAAGGTGGGGACGGTTTGTTTTTTCAGGTATACTGAAATTCTGTGATCAGGAGGAGGGATATCTTGATGAGTGTTCATTCATTCATTCATTCGTTCATTCGTTCATTCATTCATTCATTCATTCATTCATTCATTCATTCATTCATCCATTCAATAAGCATTTATTAGAAGGGCCAAGCCCTCTTCTAGGCTCTGAAAATACAAAGACCAAAAAAGAAACAGTCTCTGTCATCATGCAGTTTACATTTGGTTGAATAGCATGTAAATGTAATTGATCTCCACACATTTCCAGGTGCCCTTAAAGTCTCTCTGGTCAGTGCTGCATTTTCTGCCTTGCCTACCTGTGTTTGCATTGGCTTTTCTAGAGAAACTTCTTTGTGAGTGCCTATAGGCTTCTGGCCATGTTTTTGCACAGTATTGGGCTTTGTGAAGACATTTACTATAATTTGTTTTTAATTGTTTCGCCATTACTAGGTTGGATTCCCTTTTTTAGGTCTTTCTAGGGGCATGTGTGGGAGCTGGGCTCTTCTGCAGCCATCTCAAACATAAATTGAGATAAGCATCCATTACATGGCTATTATGAGCTAGGCACTTTGCTGGATATTGGGGTACAAAGACCAAAATGAACCAGTTCCTTCTCTCTGCTCACTTAGTGACTGCTGGGATGGTGTTTTTGTCTTTAGCGACTGGGATCCAGTGGAAGGAGATCTAGGTCAAACCAGTAACCCATTGGAGTAATGAACAAACATGTCAGACTGAGTAGAGAGCTTTCCCGCTAAATCTCTGCAACTGGTAAGAAAGCTGGGAAGACCATTCCAGTCCCCTGGTATTCCTCCCTTTAATTCCCAGCTTTCCAGTATTTATAGTTCCTTTCTATGACCTGTGGGAAAAGATGGTGTAGACACTCAAAGAAGTGGGAGGGTATGATGATAGGATTGTAGAATCATAAATTTAGAGCCAGAAGGAATTGAAGAGGTGATCTAGTTCCACCCCTGTCTGTTCAGATGAAGAAATTGAAGCCCAGAGGAATGTGGTTCTTGGCCCAAGCTCACACAGGTAGTGTCAGAGCTAAGATTTGAACCCAATAGGGCAGCTAGGTAGTGCAGTGGATAAAGCACCAGCCCTGGATTCAGGAGGACCTGAGTTCAAATCCGACCTCAGACACTTGACACTTATTAGGTTTGTGACCCTGGGCAAGTCATTTAACCCTCATTGCCCTGCCCCCCCCAAAAAAAAATGAAAAAAGATTTGAACCCAAGGCCAGGGCTCAATCCAGGATAACTAGGAGGATGATTGGCAAAACAAATCATTCAAAAAGGGTGAAGTACTACTTGACATGGACTTTGGGGGGGCAGTTGTATTTTGCTATGTTTAATTAACCAAGTGACCACATGAAAATTGATTTCCTATGAATTGATAATATAGAGGGCAGACAAGGATGGGTGTACCACTGGGCTGGTGTTTGGAGTAGTGTGCCACCTGGTGGACAAAATTATAAACCACATTCCCTTGCTGGTTAATGATAATGATAAAAGTGACACTTTGTTTTTCTGTAGGATCAGATGTAGGCCACATGCCAGGTGTGGGCTGCTATTGTTCAGGGGTTTTTTTTTTTCCATTTAATTTTAATTTTATTTTTCTCAACTATATGTAAACAAAATGTTTAACATTAAAAAAAAAATTGAGTTCCAAATTCTCTCCCTCCTGTCTTCCCTTCCCCCTCCTTGAAAAGTCAAGCAATTTGATATAGATTATACACATGCAATCATGCAAACTATTTCCAAACCAACCATGTTGCAAAAGAAATCACAGGCCAACCAAAAAACCCAAGAATAATCAAGGTGAGTTTTGTTTTGTTTTGTTTTTAAGTATGCTTCCATCTACATTCAGACTCCACTCCATAAGTTCTTTCTCTGGAGATAAATAGCATTTTTCATCATGAGTCATTTGGAATTGTCTTGGATCATTGTATTGGTGAAAATAGCTAACTCTATCACAGTTGATCATCATTAACAATATGGCTGTTACTGGTACACAATTTTCCTAGTTCTGCTCATTTTACTTTGCATCAGTTCATATAAGTCTTCCCAGGATTTCTGAAAGAATCCTGCTCAACATTTCTTATGGAACAGTGGTATTCCTTCACAATCATGTACTACAACTTGTTCAGCATTTCCCCAAATGATGGGTATCCCTTTGATTTCCAATTCTTAGCCACCACAAAAAGAGCTGCTACAAATATTTTTTGTACAAATAGGTGCTTTTTCTTTTTCTTTGATCTCTTTGAGGTATAGTAATACCTAATAGTGGTATTTTGGGGTGAAAGGGTATGTAGAATTTTATAGTCTTTTGACCAGAGTTCCAAATTTCTCTCCAAAATGGTTGGCTCAGTTCACAACTCCACCAACAATGAATTTTGTTGTTGTTCAGTCTTGTCTGATTCTTTGTGACACCATTTAGGGTTTTCTTGGCAAAGATACAGGAGTGATTCACCATTTCCTTCTCCAGCTCATAATACAGATGAGGAAACTGAGGCAAATGGAGTTAAATGACTTGCCTAAAGTCACACAGCTGATAAATGTTTGAGACTGGATTTGAACTCAGGTCTTCCTGACTCCAGGCCTGGTGCTCTATCCATTGCACCATCTATTTCCATTAGTGTATCATGTCCCTATTTTTCCACATTCCCTCCAACATCTGTCATTTTCCTTTTTTATCATATTAGCCAATTACCTCAGAGTTCTTCTAATTTGCATTTCTCTAATTGATAGTGATTTAGAGCATTTTAAAAATACAACTATTGATAACTTTGATTTCATCTTGTGAAAACTGCTTGTTCATGTCCTTTGACCATTTATCAATTGGAGAATGACCTGTGGTCTTATAAATTTGACTCAGTTCTTTACATATTTGAAAAATGAGGCCTTTATCAGGCAAATTTGGTTGTAAAGAAAAAAATTCCCCCCAGTTTCCTGCTTTCCTTTTCATCTTGGTTGCACTGGTTTTGTTTGTGCAAAATCTTTTTAATTTGATATAATCAAAATAATACAATTCATATCCTATAATGCTTTCTATCTCTTGTTTGGTCACAAATTCTTCCCTTATCCATAAATCTGACAGGTAAAATATTTCATGCTCCCCTAATTTGTTTATGCTATCACACTTTATGTCTAAATCATGGAGCGTGCTGCTATTGTTACTACAGCATCCTAATTGACACCTGGAATTCCTACCTGTGGGCTGCATCTCTGTGTCACATAAGCATATAATTAAATATAAAATAGATAAAAATGAATGAAAGTAATTGGGATGGGGGTCTAGAGCACAGGTAACTTGGTGGTTTCAGAAGGGCTTCCTGTAGAAGGTGGACCCTTGAGTGTATTGAAGGAAGACAAAAATTCTAGGAAGAAGAAGTGCATTCCAGGCACTGGGGACCACATGAATAATGTAAACAATTCAATGCTGGACTTGGACTCAGGAAGACTTGAGTGCAAATCCTATCTCAAACATTTGCAGTGTGGGTCAAGTTTCCTTGTCTCCAAATAATAATTGCAGCACCTATCTCATAAAGTTGTTTTGTAGGTATGGGTATCAAATCAGAAAACATATATGAAACCCTGTAGAAAAACAAGCTAGTATTTGTGAGTCATCTGGAGACCAGCAAATAAGGTAGTCTGGTGGAATACTGGCAGTCTAGGGCAGCCACTGAGGTGGCATCCTTGTTTGTCCCCTATGTCTTCTAGACCTGGAATTATAATCAAACTGACAAGCAATTATTCAGTGACTACTATGTACCAGGCATTGTGCTCAGTACCAGGAATACAAAGAAAGGCCAACTCCCTCCCCCCCCCCCCCCCCCCCCCCCCCCCCCCCCCGCCGCAATTCCTTTACTTAAAGAGCTTAGGGTCTAATAGGGGAGATGACAAGCAGGCAACACTGTACGAAAAAAGATATAGATAGGATACATTGGACATAATCCCAGAGAAAGGCTCATCAGCTTCCCACACCTAACAAGCTTAAGACACATAATAGACTTTTTTTTTAAACAAATTTCTTTCTTTCTTAAGTGCCCGAGGCTGGATTTGAACTCAGGTCCTCCTGAATCCAGGGCCAATGCTCTATCCACTGCACCACCTAGCTGCCCCAATATAGTAGGCTCTCAAATGCTTTTTATTTGACTGATTACACAGATGAAACCACAAGTCACATGTTAACAACAACAAAAAAAGAACAAAGAAACATGATGGTTTGTTAAGCTGAATTGGTACACAAGAAGAATTCTTCTTATGAAGTTTTGGAAACAGGAATAGATTTAGAGTTTAAAATCCTGGGTTCATGGGGGCACCTAGATGGTGCAGTAGTAGATAAAGCACTGGCCCTGGATTCAGAAGGACCTGAGTTCAAATCCGACCTCAAACACTTGACACTTATTAGTTGTGTGGTCCTGGGCAAGTCACTTAACCCTCATCACTCTATGATCATCATCATGGGTTCAGATCTCAGAACACAGGGCCTGGAGTCAGGAGGACCTGAGTTCAAATGTGACCTCAGACATTTACTAGTTGTGTTGACTCCGGGCAAGTCACTTAACCTCTGTTTGCTTCACTTTCCTCATCTGTAAAATGAGGAAATGATAGCACTTCCCTCCCTGGTTGTGAGGATCAAATGAGATAATAATTATAAAGTACCTGGCATGTAGTGGGCACCATAGAAACATTACCTATTATTATTATTAATATCAATATTACTAATACTATCACCTATGTGACCTAGAACAACTGTCTACTCCTCTGAGCCTCAGTTCCCTTCTCAGTAAAAGAAAAGAGTTAAGCTTAATGACTCCTAAGGTCCCTTCTGACTTTCAATCTAAAGATCCTATCTATCCATTCCCCAGGCTTCAGGAATTTCCCAGTTGAAATGCAAATATTCCTGAGCTGGGAATAGCCTGTAGCTCTTTTTTTTTTTTTAACCAGACTAGTGGGTACTCCTGTGTGGAACTTCCTTTACAAATATCTATCTAGACCTTCCCTGGAATTTATGAGTTTAGAGAAGAGCCTGGGGGGGACAGAATAGTTAAAGGACTTGCCTGGGGTCATATAGCCTGGAGGGAGGGAGGGAGAGGGAGAGAGAGAGAGAGAGAGAGAGAGAGAGAGAGAGAGAGAGAGAGAGAGAGAGAGAGAGAGAGAGAGAGAGAGAGAGAGAGAGAAACATAAATTGGTCAGATGGTTTTCCTGCCTAATAGAGATCAGTTAGAAGGATGCTGAAAGCCCTGTGTGTGAAGCATTCCTCTGTGAGTGAGAGACCCTGGGTTTCCTGGGAAAAATAGTAAGCAATGGGTGCCTAGCAGGAAGTTGCCCGCAAAAAGAGAAGAGATGAGAAGAAGGGTTTAGCAAGTGGAAGAAGGAAAGAGGTCAGCAGAAACAATGCCAAGATTTCATTTGGGGCTGCCCCAATTCAAAGGAGCACTGGACAAGGGATTGAAATTAAGCTCCTTATCTCCCATAACTCCCCACCCAGCACTATTGAATTACTCTCTTTACCATTCTTCCCCAGCTGGAATGCCCTTTCCTTTCTGCTAATCAAAGTTCTACCCACTCCTCTAAGTTTTATTCAAGTTCCTCTGGAAAACCTTTAAAATTAGAAGGGACCTCAGGTCATAACCAAGTACAACCCCTTCATTTTACAGGTCAGGGAACTGAGGCACAGGGAGTTGAGGTGACTTACCCATGCTCACCCACCTGGGAAATGCCTCAGGTAGGATTTGAACCTGGGTCTTTCTGACTCCAGATCCAGTTCTCTTTTCAGTATACCAGTCATGTCAAATTCAAATAAAATTTTGATTTAGAAAACTGCAAATTAACATTATCTTTCTTTCATTTAATTTTTATTTATATTTTATTAAATATTTCCCAATTACATTTAATCTGGTTTGCCACCAGAGTATATGTGACACTTCTGTCCCATACCATGCTGCCAATGTTTTTATCCTTCTATTTGACCATTTTCAGTGTTGACTTTAATTCTCTCTGATTCCTTCTGACGTGGGATGGAATTTGGGGTCAAATTAATAGTGAGTCGTCCCAAAAGAATTACAAGACTCAGCGACTCAGTTCCCCAAGTTTTATTGCAATACTGTGAGTGACCACAGGGAGAGAACCAGAATAGTGGAAAGGTATCTCTCAAATAAGGAAAGGAAAGACAGTTATATTTATAGCATGGATAAATTGATTATCAGTCTCATTATAATAATCTCCACCTAGGGGTGTTACAGGGGAGGGCTTATCCTAATTTGGAGTTCCTGGGGTCCTAAGCCAACCCCCAAGGTGGGTACCATTTTCAGTGGAGGTGTTTTGGGGGTTTACACGTCATAAGGTGAATCTGGGCACAAATTTGGCCTTTTCTGCACATGTTTCTTTCTGATTTCCATGGCTAGTTTCAAAATATCTCTATTTTTCATTAGAATTTCTATATCCTTGTCATTTAGTCTAAGGTCATCATGGCCTCTCTCCCTCTATTCCATTATGGGCACTGATTTCTGTGGGTACAAGAACCCAGAATAAGTCATCCATTAACTGGGGTCTAACCCTTTTGGAGCTAATATCCGAATTAAAGCTTGGATCTTAGGTTTTTCTATTAACCCTTTTTTCACCTCCTATATCACGTCTTCTGAATTCTAATAACGGTGTGGGGACCACATAGCTTACATATTGGTTCCTGTTGTTGATTAATTGATTCAACTGTGTTTGTTGTCCTTATAATCATATCATCTCATAATATAAATACTTTGCAAACCTTAATGTGCTATTTAAATATCACCATCACCATCACATCAGTAGCAGCAGTATCGGTGGTGGTGGAGAGGAGTAGTAGTAGTAGTAGTAGTAGTAGTAGTAGTAATAGTAGTAGTAGTAATAGTAGTAGTAGTAGTAGTAATAGTAATAGTAATAGTAGTAATAGTAGTAGTAGTAGTAGTAGCAGTAGTAGTAGTAGTAGTAGTAGTAATAGTAGTAGTAGTAGTAGCAGTAGTAGTAATAGTAGTAGTAGTAGTAGTAGTAGTAGTAGTAATAGTAGTAGTAGTAGTAGTAGTAGTAGTAGTAGTAGTAGTAGTAGTAGTGATGTGGAATGGAATTTGGGGTCAAATTAATAGTGAGTCATCCCAAAAGAATTATAAGACTCAGTGACTCAGTTTCCCAAGTTTTATTGCAATACTCTGAGCGATCACAGGGAGAGAACCAGAATAGTGGATAGGTAACTCTTGAATAGTGAAAGAAAAGACAGTTATATTTATAGTATGGATAAATTGATTATCAGTCTCATTATAATAATCTCAACCTTGGGGAGGTACAGGGGAGGGCCTGTCCTACTCATTATAATAGTCTCCACCTGGGGGGGGGGAGGAGATTCCTTCAGGCAAGGACAGTGATATATACATTTGTCTTCTCTCCGGATCAATCCCAGAGATGTGGTATAACAGGTATACCATAAATGTGTTGGTTGATTGACTTAATACCTTTTACCCCATTACCTCTCAATGTCCAACCACCATCTAACATGGTTGAAATCACTAATGCAGAGTCTTCCAGGAGAACCAATCTGTAGCCAAAACAAACCATTCTGAATTATCTTTCTGGAGTCCTAAGGACTCCCAAGTTCTGTCTCCGACAGAGGAGTACCTTCAATTGACTTTAGTGGAAATGACTGAGCCTTAGTTTCTTCCTTTGTGAAATGAGGGGATCAGACTCTCTAAGTTCCAGGTTTCCCTCCTCTCTAGGATCCTGTGTTCTTACACCTCCAGGGATGGGAGTTTGTTCCAGCCACTGAATGGTTAAGTTCCCCTAAAATCCCAGGCTCTCAGAGGTCTTCTTGTCTATTCTCCCAGGCAAGTGGATTGCTAGCTTTTGTTTGTATACATCCATTCCTGGATAATTCAGGATCTCCTGAGGCAGACCATTCCACTTTGGGAGAGCTCTAATTGCTAGCTAGTGTTTGTCTCCAATGATACTAACTCTACAGAGAGAATACTAAATGTGTAGCTCCCAAAGCTTTGGGTTTGTATCCTGACTCAGAGACTTCTGAGCTGTGTGGCCCTGGGCAAGTTACTCACCCTCTCTGACCCCAGTTTTCTCACCAGTAAAAGAATAATAACACTGGCTTCTCAAGGTTGTTGTGAGGAAAGTGTTTTGTAAACTTTAAAGCCTGCTATGTGTGTGTATGTTTGTGGTGGTGGTAGTGAGCATATGACCCACTGCTCACAGTGCTGTCCTATGAAGCCTACTGGAAAGAAGAAAGGGAGGGAGGGAAGAAGGAAGAGAGGAAAGAAGGGAGGAAAGAAGGAAAAGAGGACAGGAGGGAGGGAAGAGAGGAAAAGAGGGAGGGAAGAAGGAAGAGAAGAAGGAAAAGATAAAAACGAAGGCAAGGAGAGAAGATGAGAAAACTGAGGCAGACAGAGATAAAGTTTCTTGCCCAGGATCACACAGCTAGTTATGTTGTCTGAAACTGCATTTGAACTCAGATATTCTTGACTTGGGAAGAGCCTACTGGGATCTTTCTGGATCCAAGTTAGCCATGTCTCCCAACTAACTTTGTGTTAACCAGAAATTTGGTAAGTCTTATCTATGCATTCATCCAAATCTTTGTTTGTTTGTTTTTGCAGGGTAAGACTTGCCCAGGGCTACACTGCTAGTGAGTGTTAAGTGTCTGAGGTGGATTTGAACTCAGGTCCTCCTGAATCCAGGGCTGGCAGTCTTTCCACTTTGCCACCTAGCTGCCCCCATCTTCATCTAAATCAAATGTATTACATTACTTAGGGGATTAGGTTTGTCATTAGAACAGGTATAATTTTACTATTAAAACCTTACAGGTTTAGGTTTTCAAGCTCTCAAGGTCTCTAGAAACTGATTTGCTCCCAGGGGGTTGGCCTGGTGTCAGAGTGTGTCACTACCAGGTCAAAACCTAGAATTTTGTCCAACCCCTGGTTTTATGTGGTATACACACACATACACACACATACATGTATATATGGTATGGTATATATGCGGTATATATTATTATACATTATATTGTCCAATTATATATGATATATTATACTTTATATATGTATGCATATGTAGATGTGGCATGTGGTATGGTATATATTATGATATATTACATACATGTGATATATTTCTATATTTTGTATGTATATAATATAAAAAACAAGTTTTTTACTTAAAATCCTGAAGCATATGATGAGTTGTCTACTTAATATATTTTAATATAGTAAATAAGACCATAATAATACTTACTAGCATTTATAGTGTTATGGTTTACAAAATACTTTACAGATTATCTCATTTGAACCTCACAATAACGCTGGGAGGTAGGGGCTATCATTATGCCCATTTTAGAGATGAACAACTGGAGCCATCAAGATATTAAGTGACTTGTCCAAGGCCACAGAACTCTAAGTATCTGAGGTCACATTTGAAACCAGGTCTTCCTCAAAATATTTCTAGCAGCTCTTTTTGTGGTGGCTAAGAACTGGAAACCAAAGGAATGCCCATCAACTGGGGAGCAGATGAACAAGCTGTGGTATATGATGGTGATGGAATATTATTGTGCTGTAAGAAATAACTAGCAGGATGATTTCAGAAAGGCCTGGAAAGACTTGAGGTGAAGTGAGCAGAACCAAGAGAACATTGGACACAGGGACAACAATATTGTTTAATGAAGAACTGTGAATGATTTGACTATTCACAATGCAATGATTCAAGACAACCCCAAAGGACTAATGATGAAGTATAATATCTGCCTCCAAAGGAAGAACTGATATTACTTCAATACAGACTGAAGCATGCTATTTTTCCACTTTATTTCTTTCATTTTTTATTTGAGTTTTCTTATACAAAATGACTAATATGGTAATGTTTTACACAATTGTACACGTATAAACTATATCTGATTGCTTACTGCCTTACTGTGGGAGGGGGAAGGGAAAGGAGGGAAGGAAGGATAGATAGAATTTGGAACTCAAAATTATAAATAAAAATGTTTATTAAAAAAAATTTTTTAAAGAAAGAAATCAGGGCTTCCTGACTCCAACTACACCTCCTAGCAGCATTAGAGAAATATTTTGTGTAAAAATATATCTTTATAGGAAGAGGTTTAAAGAAATAAACAGTAGGAGACATTTAGATACTTTTTTTTTAACAGTCCTTAGTTGACAACCCTAAATTTAGAGACTGAAGGTAACTTAGAGGTCATTGAGTCCTACACCTTTGATTTGTTTTTTTGTTTTTTAATATTTATTTATTTCATTAAATATTTTCCCAATTACATATAAAATTTTAACATTCTTTAAAAAAAAAATTAAGTTCCAAATTTTCTCCTTTCCTCTTGTCCTTTCCCCACCCAAAGAAAGAGGATATCAATTATGCATGTGAAGTCACACAGAATTTATTTCCATATTAGCCATGTTGCAAAAGAAAACATACATGAACCCAAGAAAGATAAAGAAAGTAAAAAAAATTTGCTTCAATCTGTAATCATAGTTCATCTGTTCTCTCTGGAGGTGGATAGCATTGTTCTTCATGGATCCTCTGGGATTGGCTTGGATCATTGTCTTGATCAGAGTAGCTACGTCTTTCCCAGTTGGTCATCCTTACAACATTGCTGTTACTGCAACACTTTCGATTTGGTAAATTCTGTAAATCAGAATATAGGGACCTGAAAGGTTGTGTCTTGCCTAGGGTCATCCAGCTGCCAAGTGTCTGACGTGAGTGGAACTCACTACTGAATGTTTTCTTCTTTATAACTCTTGACTCTTTCCCTACAGGTAAGATTTTTGTTGTTCAGTTCTTTTTCAGTTGTATACAGCTCTTTGTGACCCCATTTGGGGTTTTCTTGGCAAAGATACTGGAGTGCTTTGCCATTTCCTTCTCATTTGACAAATGAGGAAACTGAGGCAAACAGGGTTAAGTGCCTTGCCCAGGGTCACACAGCTAGTAAATGTCTGAGGCCAGATTTGAACTCAGGAAGATGAGTCTTCTTGAGTCCAGGCCCAGCACTCCATCCACTGTGCCACCTAATTGCCCACACCTAAGACAGGATGTGTATATTCTGATGGGCATCTCACATGCAGTCAATAAGTATTTATTAAACACTTATTGGATGCCAAGTGCTATGGATACAAAGAAGGACAAAAACAGTTTGTACCTCAAGGAGCTTACATTTTAATTGGAGATACAAACTGAGATATATAGATAGATAAGAGATAGATTGATAAGTAGATATAGATAGGTAGATAGATGATAGGTAGATATGTATACACATGGATAGATGATAGAAGATAGATGGATGGATGGATGGAAGGATGGAAGGATGGATGAAGGATGGATAGATAGATAGATAGATAGATAGATAGATAGATAGATAGATAGATAGATAGATAGATAGATAGATGATAGATGTCAGGACTAAGTGATTAAATCTTTACTTCCACATAGAATATTACTTCAAGGCCCCATTCCCTTACCTTTCTTCCAGCAGGTGAGTTTTCATTGCTGGTAAGGGGCTACTTACTTTTCTGGGCTTTTTCATTTTAAAGATGAGATTACTGAGTCTGAGAGGGAATAAATGGCTTTCCTAAGGTTGCCCAGCTTGTAAATGTCTAAGGAGGGATTCAAATCCAGCTCTACTTGGCTCCAAGTCCTACAGTCTAGCCCCTATTCCAAGTTTCCTGGAAGTGATGGTGAAGTTGCCTGCCCCTGAATTCTGCTGGTCTCTAAGGCTCTGGCCCCAGGAAGCATCTCCAGGAAGTCTCCCCTGGACAGTGCCAGCTGTCCTTCATGCCTTGTAATGTCCCATCCTCTTCACTAAACTTAAGTAGGGAGGCAGCGTGAAAGAGCCAGGAGAGTTATCTTTGGAAGTTGTGGGTTCAAGTCTCACCTTTGAGAGGTACTAGCTATGTGACCACAGGCAAATCAACTAATCTCTCATTGCATCCCTCATGAACTCTCCAAGAGTATGCTAATTCCTGCCTTCTCTCTCTCCTCACTCCAGTCCACCACCTCAAACAACTTGCCAAAGAGATAGTTCCAAGGCAAAGATCTGACCTAATCACTTCTACCCCATATGTACCCATAGCCAGCTCCCTATTGCCTCTGGACAATCTATAAAGGCTCCTGTAATTTCTGGCTCCAGCCTACTTTCCCTACTTCCACTCTTTCATGCAGTCTGTGGTCCAAGAAAACTGGCCTGCTAGCGTCATTCATCTACTACATCACATCTCCATCTCTAGTCCCCATGCTTTCTCTCCTCTGCCACTTGGAATCCCTCCCTTTCTTCAGAGCTGAGCTCAGGAGACACCCTCCTGTGGGATGTTATTCCTGATCCCCATCAAATGCTGGTAACCAATGTCTCCCCCTCCCCCCACCATGAAATTAACATTTATTTTGTATGTATCTTTCATTTACTTGTATGTTTACATGTTTCTCTATTAGAATGGAAGTTATTTGAAGACAGAACCTTTACTTTTTGTTTTTATTTCCCCAGTGCTTAGAACAGTTCCCTGGTACATAGTGGGGATAGGAATTAGACCTCTAATTTCATTGGTATGGGGAACTCTCATGGAAAAAAACCAAAAACCTCCCTATTCCAGAGGTTCTTCATCCAGGGTCCATAGGGATCTATAGATGTTTTTGTTTTGTTTTTCTTGTCCTGGCTTCTAGTCCTATCTCTGTTGTTGTTTCTCCTTCATTCTCAAAGAGGACCATGAATGACATCAAAGTGATGTCATGACTTATACTGAATTGGATTTAAGTGAGGGAAGACTGTACAAGGTCACCCATCTCACTTTCTTCTCCGGAGCCATGTAGGTCCAGTGGCAAGATATGTATCAGGAAGACTGGAGATAGCCCTGGATGTTTAAGGCAATTGGGGTTAAGTGACTTGCCCAGGGTCACACAGCTGGTAAGTGTTAGAGATGAGATTTTAATTCAGGTCCTCCGAACTTCAAGGCCAGTGCTCTACCCATTGAGCCACCTGGATGTCATGGGGTCTATAGCTAGATTTCAGGGGATATGGGAAAAAAACATTTTATCTTTATTTTTTAGTAAGTTCTGAGACTTAGAATCCGCGTTGTGTTAAGGATAAGAAAAAAGGCAAATGATAGTCTTTGCTCTTAAGGGGCTCACAGAAACAGTCTGAGAAAGGGGTCCATATAGATGGCATAGTGGATAGAGAGCTGGGCTTGGAATCAGGAAGACCAAAGTTCAAATTCTGTCTCAGACTCTTACTAGCAGTGGAAACCTGGGTAAGTCACTTAACTTCTGTCTGCTTCGATTTCCCCATCTGTAAAACAAGGATATTAATAGCATCTAACTCTCCAGAGCAAATGAGATAACATCACTTTGCAAACCTTAACATGCTCTAAGTCATTCACTTCGTGTATATATGTATATAAAAAGTGTTTACACCCCCCCAAAAAACCCCAATGAGATGAAATGTTCCCCCTAGCTAACCATCCCCCTAGTAAGAGGTGGGCCACCTCCGAGACAAAATTTTGAGTGGCAAAAACTTTAACTTTTATCAGAATTATCTTCTAAAAGGGCCAGTTCTTTTTTTTTTTTTTTCCAAACAAACCTCCCCTCTTCCCAAGTTTCCTGTTACTGTTGAAGATACTGCCAGGCGTACTTAAAATTCCATCCTAAGGCTCAAAATCTGTGGTAACTTCAACTCCTCACTTGTGCTCACCCCACATATCTAATCCTCTGAATATCATGGTTTCTGCACTTTCCCTCCCTCCCTCCATTCACATCATCTGTAACCCTAGCTCAGGCCCTGGATCCCTTGTCCCAACTATTGCAAGAGTGTTCTAGGGGCAGCTAGGTGGCACAGTGGATAAAGCACTGGCCCTGGATTCAGAAGGACCTGAGTTCAAATCTGATCTCAGACACTTGACATTTACTAACTATGTGACCTTGGGCAAGTCACTTAACCCCCATTGCCCCACCAAAAAAAAAAAAAAAAGAGTGTTGGGGGCAGCTGGGTGGCATAGTGGATAAAAGCACTGGCCCTGGATTTAGGAGTACCTGAATTCAAATCCGGCCTCAGACACTTGACACTTAGTAGCTGTGTGACCCTGGGCAAGTCACTTAACCCCCATTGCCCCAGAAAAAAAAAAAAAAGAAAAAAAAGAGTGTTATAAGGGCTTCCAATGCATGGAGTCTCTCCTCATTCCAATCCATCTACTGCCCCTAAGTGGGTGATTTTTTTTTTTAAAGGGTAGGTTTGATCATGTCATTCCTCTGCTCCTTAAGCCCCAGTGGCTCCCTATGGCCTCAAGGATCAAATAGAAACCTTTCTCTACAAACTCCAAGATCCATCAGTACTGACCTTAATTGCATTTCCTTGAATACAAGACTTCTCTCCATTAAAACTTTTTCACCAGTTGTCTTCCATGCCTCAAATCCTCTGCCCCTTAAGTAAATATTTAAATAAATGTAGAATAAAAACTTAGAAAACAGTGACTACAAAGTAAATACATCCAAGTTAGTTTGGGATGGAAGGCACTTAGTCTTTGGGCTGAGAGGGAGGGGTGTGATTAATCAAGTCCTGAAGTTTGGTTTTGAGCCCAGGCACCAGAGCAGGATATCATCCCTACCCCCAGCCCAATGGTGATGGCTGGCCGGAAAGAAAGCAAATTCTTCATCCTTGCAGTAATGGGTGAGGACCCTGGGCTGTTTCTTGCCTCTCCTCTGTCCTGTGAGGGTGAAGCTGTCATGAAGGCACAGCAGTCCTCCTTGCTGTCCTTTCTTCCAATTATCAAATTATCCCATGGACAAAAGGTATTTGGTCCTTGGGAGCCCCTCTCAGTTTGTGGTAGGACTAATTCATTAGCAGGGCTCCCAGAGGAATGTGGCCAACATTCCCTCTAATTGGACCTGACGGCTCAAGAATGACTCCGGCCCCTGTCCAGATCACACTGTCACTTATGGGGCATAATAAACAGCTACCCAGGCTCCTGGATCTACAGGGAAACGGGCCCCAGTAATGAACTTGGAAGGCTCGTTGTTGTCTGGGAAAAGGCAAAGAGAAAGAAAGAAAGAAAAAAAGAAAGAGAGAGAGAGAGAGAGAGAGAGAGAGAGAGAGAAAGAAAGAAAGAAAAGAAAAAAACCACTGCACAGTTTGGCTATTGTCAGAGGGCTCAATTATGAGTTCCTTCTGGTTTGACAGTAAAAGGAAGAAAGAAAGGCCAAGGTGGCAGGGAAGGCTAAGGGGGTAGAAGTGATTTTGAAAAGAGGAGGACCGCACTGGAGGAGAAGCCTGGCAGTCTTTGCAACAGAATCTGAGCTCACCACACTTACCAGGTCAGTGACAGTCACTGGGAGGGCAAGGTTCACCTGGTGTCACTGATCCGTCCTTCTTCCCATTGAACCACCCATTCTGAGATACTGTCAAATCCTAAAATCTTGGAGCTGGAAGAAGACTTAAGGATCAGTTAAGTTAATGATCCTCCATCCTCATAATTTTACTAATTAGGAAACTGAGGCTCAGAGAGAATCATAGGATTTAGTTAGGTCAAGTCAGCAAGCATTTATTGTTTACTGTGTGCCAGGCACAGTGCTAAGCACAGGAATAAAATACAAGCAGAAAAAAAGTCCCTGCCCACAAGAGGATTATATTCTAATAGGGGAAGAGATCTTAGAGAGATCTTAGACAGCCTCTATTGGAAAGGTTCTTAACTTAATGCCATTAAGTTTTTTTTAAAAATATTTACATATTTATTTTTTTAAACATTTATTCTTTCCAATATATTTTTATTTAGTTAGTTAAATATTTATCAATTACATTTAAAAATTTTAACATCCTTTTTTTTTTTTTTGCAGGGCAATGAAGGTTAAATGATTTGCCCAGGGTCACACAGCTAGTTTCAAGTGTCTGAGGCTGGATTTGAACTCAGGTCCTCCTGAATCCAGGGCCAGTGCTATAGCCACTACACCACCTAGCTGCCCCCAACAACCATTTTTAAATTATGAGATCCAAATTCTCTCCCTCCCTCCAGTCCCCCCCCACACACATTAAGAAGGCAAACAATATGATACCCATTTTATATATGAAATCATAGAAAACATATTTCCATATTATCCATGTTGCAAAAAAAATAAAAAGCAAGATAAATACAATTAAAAAGTAAGCTTTAGTCTGTACTCAGAATTACATTTTTCATGATGAGTCCTTTGGAATTGCCTTAATCACAGTAACCAAATATTTCACAGTTGATCATTACTATATTGCCGTTACTATGAACAATGTTCTCCTGGTGGTTCTGTTTACTTCACTTTGCATCAGTTCATCTTCCCAGGTTTTTCTGAAACCATTCCCCTCTTCATTTCTTACAACATAGTAAAATTTCATCACAATTATATGTCATAACTTGCACAGTTTTATAGCCCTTTGGACGTAGTTTTGTGAGAAAATAATGGGCTTTGGAATGCCCAAAGGCAAGGGGATTGAGTGGGTTGATTGGATTGACTGAGGTTGACTGACTTAGCTGATTAACTCATATAAAGTTAACTCAATTAAAACCACATCTGGGGGCAGCTAGGTGGTGCAATGGATAAAGCACCGGCCCTGGATTCAGGAGTACCTGAGTTCAAATCCGGCCTTAGACACTTGACACTTACTAGCTGTGTGACCCTGGGCAAGTCACTTAAACCCCATTGCCCTACAAACCGCCCCCCCCAAAACCCCACATCTGCCTGGCCCTCAAGAGGGTGTGTCCTCAGAGGCTGTAGACTCTGACCTCAACACAGGACCCCCCTCAAGTCCAGTGAACCAATGGATTTGGGTGATGCTAGCCAATGAGCTTGAAGCAGTGTGGAAGGACAGCTTCTCCTCCAGACGCAGGGAAAGCTGATACTCTCAGTTTCTTTCAAACAGGCTCCTGGTGGAGGACTTGAGGAAGAAGCAGGCCAGGCTGGAGCTCTAGGCTAGATAGGTCTTTTCTTAACTTTCTGACCCAGTTGTTCTCTTTTTACAAATACCTGGTATGCTTTAATAAATGCTTAATGCCCCCAAATGGTGCTAAAGCTTCTAATTTATAAATAACAAATATATTAGAAACCCCAGCTAATTTTCCCCAAACTTGGGATAGAAATAAGGTGACCACACATTTAGTTTTCCTCATCACAGTTCCAAATTCATGAACTTATCTAATTTTTTTTATAATTGTATTTTAATACAGCGTTTCCTTTGTAATCCTATGTAGTTTATTTTATGCATTTTAAAACGTTATTCTGAGAAGGGGTTCATGACATAAAAAAGGTGATCAAGGGTGATCATCTGGAAAGTTGGTGAATCTTTGATCAGTTTTCTTAAACACTACCATCATCATAAAACATTTATTCAATACCTCACTGTGTTGGATGCTTTGCTAGGAGCATTTAGAGGAACTTAGATCCACTTCCTCCTTACAAGAGCTTGCAATCCAAAAGAGGGAATAGCAGTTCCAATATTACCTTGCTCACATGCTCATTTTTTCTCAATCTCTTTCTTCAAGGTTTGGATGCTATTATTATCCCCATTTTTTAGGTGAAGAAACTAAAGCAGTCAGAGGTGATGTGACTTGTCCAGGGTCACATAGCTAGTAAGTGTTCAAACCCAAGATGTAGTCTTCATAGGGAATTCCACGGTTATACAAAGACCTATAGGGGGGCAGCTAGGTGGCACAGTGGATAAAGCACTGGCCCTGGATTCAGGAGGACCTGAGTTCAAATCCAGCCTCAGATACTTGACACCTACTAGCTGTGTGACCCTGGGCAAGTCACTTAACCCTCATTGCCCTGTCCCCCCCTCTCCCCCAAAAAAGACTTATAGGAGGGAACTTCGTAATTGATCATCTTAAAGGGTCACCTCTTTTTTCAAACTTTGAGTCCATTTGTGCAACCCCTATCTCCAGCTTCTCCTTTATCCCACTTGTAGATTCTGAGGGCACAAATATAGCATTCCTGGATTCTCTTTCCTCATTGCTCCCCTGATACTAGAATAACTCCATGGTACCCAGGGTGTAGATAATCTTGTGAACCAGCTACACACCTAAAGGTTGTGGGTGCTCACTCTGAATGCAACCTTAATCCTCTCCCTCACCTCCCTTAATCAAAGTTCACACTAAGGGTAAATACAACCCTTTAGGATTTAACCAACTCTGAAAGAATCCACATACAAACACAGCAGTACAGACTCGTGCCTGTTCAGTTTCCATTCTCACTCCATACATACACTCTGCCTTATCACATACTTGGCCCACTATTCACTCTTTCTACCATCCCCTTACTCTCATTCCCTATATCTGTTTAACAGCTGCTCCATACTGTGACATCACCCACCTGGTTTTCTAGCCTCAACTATGCTGCCAACTACCTGCATCAGAAGATTTTGACTGCTCTTCTGTTACCTGAGGTGGGGGTGTGAGGAATACACAACAACCAGCAGTCGTAAGCCTTTCTCGATTCAGTCTCACAGCTGTTCCCACTTTGTACTCTGAGAATGAACACATCTCTTGGCCTCTTTGAAGAAGTCTTCAGTTTCATTAAGGGTGTCTCTATATATTTCCAGTTCAATAAAACAATTTTCCCATTAGAATTTAATTTCATGGTCTGTCTGAAACTATATGTCCTAATTGGTTTTATTGGTAGTTCAGGAAATCATTAGAAGAGAAGCTAAAATGATGAACTAATGTGAACAAATTCCATTCGACCTTTGATTATAATTTGTTTTAAAGCAATAATATGCTCAAGTGACTAATGTATTTGAAGGGAGGGATGGTTTGCCTCAGTTATTATATTTCATAGTCCTAGGTTACTGAGAATTTTTTCAAACAGTGAGCTTTTTACCAGGAAAACCATACATTATCATTTATTTTCCAGTAGACTCATGTCCAAGTTGATTTGAATGTTTTCCTGCTAGGAAGAGTCTCCAACAAACATTTGTTACTAAAGGGCTTATCACTTTGCTGGGCTTAATAAGTACGCTGTGGAACTCTATGCCTAGACTTGGAATAGACACTAGGGATACATAGATAAAAACCATGCTTGCCTTCAAGGAGCTTACATTCAGCTGAAGTGGGCTGGCAGAGGGATAGTCTTCTTTTTCATTAAAGTCCCATTTTTTCCACTGAAAGATAATGCTGAGTTTTGCTGGGTAGGTGATTCTTGGTTGTAATCCCATTTCCTTTGCTCTTTGGAATATCATATCCCATGCCCTCCAGCCCTTTAATGTAGAAGTTGCTAGATCTTATGCTATCCTGACTGGGGCTCCACAGTACTTGAATTCTTTCTTTTTGGCAGCTTGAAATATTTTCTCCTTCACCTGAGAGCTCTGGAATTTGGCTATAATATTCCTAGGAGTTTTTTTTTGGGGGGGGAATCTCTTTCTGGAGGTGATTGGTAGATTCTTTCAATTTCTATTTTAGCTTCTTCTTCTAGAATTTCAGGGCAATTTTCCCTGAGAATATCTTGGAAGATGGTGTCTAAGCTCTTTCCTCGATCATGGTTTTCAGGTAGACCAATAATTTTCAAATTATCTCTCCTGGACCTATTTTCCAGGTCAGCAGTTTTTCCCAGAAGATATTTCACATTGCCCTCTATTTTTTTATTCATTTGGATTTGCTTTATTGTGTCTTGGTTTCTCATAAAGTCATTTGCTTCCATTTGTTCAATCCTAATTCTTAGGCAATTATTTTCATCAGAGAGCTTTTGTACCTCCTATTCCATTTGACTTTTCAAGCTGTTGACTTTTTTCTCATGTCTTTCCTGCATCCCCCTCATTTCTCTTTTCATTTTTTCCTCTACCTCTCTAACTTTATCTTCAAAGTCCTTTTTGAGCACCTCTATGGCCTGAGACCAATTTGTATTTTTCTTGGAAGCTTTAGATATAGGGGCCCTGATGTTGACATCTTCCTCTGAGGGTGCCCCTTGGTCTTCCTTGTTACTGAAGAAACTTTCTATGGTCCTCACCTTTCTCTGTTGGTTCATCTTGCCTTTCTTTTACTAGACTTTTAGCTCCTTAAAGTGGGGCACTGTGTCCAGGCTGCAGTATCCCAAGCTTAAGAAGTCCCAGGTGGTATGATTTAAGGAGAATCAGGTTCTTCCCTCGCTGGGCTTTCCTGGTCCTAGATGACCCCAGACCAACTTGCTAATCAACCAGCTTTGTTTGTTATGGTTGTTAGCTCTGAAGATCCTGTGCCCCTCCCCCACCTGGGCCACTGCTACTCAAGCCTACCTCCTGGTTCTCAGCAGGGGTGTCAAATCCAAGTTCTGCCTTAGCACCAGCATAGACCCCTGTAGTCTCTCCCCCTCCCTGGGCTCAGTCTACTCACCAGACTGTGAGCTTAGTTCCAGACGACACTGGTGCTTCAGCTGATTCAGAGGCTCTGGGGGTCTCCTTCTCTGGTGAGGCCTTCCTGGGACTGGTTTTGTGTCAGGGTGACTGTGGGGTTGGGCCTGACTCCTGTATCAGCACAGCAGCTCCCTCCTTCTGACCTTCCAAGCTGTTCTTGGTTAGAAGATGATTTCATCACATTCTTCTGTGAGTTTTGCTGCTCTGGCCATTTTCTTATGGCGTTATTTGGATGTTTTTTGGAGTGATCGTGTTGGCAGAGGGATAAAAGGTAATTTGAAAAGGAAGATAACAGAGAGAAGACGGAGAAATCAAGGAAAGGCTTGAGTTGGAGCAGTCTTGAAAGAAACTAGGGATTCTAAGAGGCAGAGAGGAGGAGGGAGAATATTTCAGGCATGGAAGACAGCCTGTGCAAGGGTCTGGAGCCTGGAGATAGAATGTCAAGTGTGAGGAACAGGCAGTAAGTTGGTTTGGTTAGAACATAGAGTGTGTTGAAGGGGGTTAATAATAAACACATCCCCAGAGTTAGGCTGAAAACCAACCGGGGAGGGTTTTAAAAACCAGGCTGAGTTTGTATTTTTTCCCTTGAAGTTTCCTCATCTGTAAAGTGATGGAGATGGATTGGAGGATGTCTAAGGTCCTTTCCTAAAGCTAATAATCTATGAGCCTATGATCCTTAATGAATGGGAAGAGACCAAAGTCAACAACTGAACAGCTGTGGTGTACTCAGTACTGATTTAGGTTCAGCTGGGGACATAAGAGAAGCTAAAGATCCCTAAAGAATAAACAATCAGGAGCAGCTAGGTGGCACAGTGGATAAAGCACTGGCCCTGGAGTCTGGAGGACCTGAGTTCAAATCCAGCCTCAGATACTTGACACTTAACTAGCCATGTGACCCTGGGCAAGTCACTTAACCCTCATTGCCTCACCAAAAAAAAAAAAAATTGAGCTCTCAAAAAAAAAATCAGATTGGAAGTACTCACTCTGCACTCTGCTAGGCAGTTAAAAAGAATAGAACAAGATGGTACTATTCTGGTTTTTTGTTTCTGTTTTTTTTGTTGTTGTTGTTGTTCTAAACCCTGGACCTGTAGTTTCATTGGTCTAAAAGAATCCCCTCTACCAACATAAACAGATTAAACAACACCTCTGCAATTTATGGTCTTCTGTCACAAGAACATATAGAAGTTAAGGTCCAGCACGACATAGCTACTATATGCCAGGACATGAGTTGAATTCTTCCTGATTCTAAGACCAGCTCTCAATCTGTCATGTCCAGCTGCCTTCCATTAAATTCAGCTCAACAAACATTGGTTTTGTTTTCCATGACTTCATATTTGCTATGTGTTTTGTACTTTTTGCCTTTGCTTGGGACAGTGAAGGAAGGGAGCAAATCTAGAGTTGAATATACAATAAAATCGAATTAT
Source organism: Dromiciops gliroides (assembly GCF_019393635.1). NCBI lineage: Eukaryota > Metazoa > Chordata > Mammalia > Microbiotheria > Microbiotheriidae > Dromiciops > Dromiciops gliroides. Next base: position 664,026,889 of record NC_057862.1, read on the forward strand.
AAAACAAAAACAAAAACGCAACACCAAACATTTGTCATATGCCAGCTGAATGTAGAACGCTGTGCTAGATGCTGGAGGAAGACATCACTCTATCAGAAATATACTCTCTAATCTCATAGAGCTTCCAGTCTGGTAGTAGGGACAAGACATCCCTGCATCATCAGGGTACAGGCTGAAACAGCTACAAGTAAAGATCAGTGTCTGGAAGTAGTCAAGGAAGGAAGTATTGGAAAAAGTGGATCTCAAAAGAGTAATGATCGGGCAGCTAGGTGGCGCAGTGGATAAAGCACCGGCCCTGGATTCAGGAGGACCCGAGTTCAAAGCCAGCCTCAGACACTTGACACTTACTAGCTGTGTGACCCTGGGCAAGTCACTTAACCCTCATTGCCCCGCAAAAAAAAAAAAGAGTAATGATCTAGGAATCAGAAGGGAAGATGGGTAGAAGTTATCTAGGAAGAGAGGAGGAAATCCTGGGTTGGGGGAGTAGCATGTCATATATGGGGAACATGGAAGATGAGATCAAGTGGACAAGACTGAATGGTTTATCTTGGAGAAGAGGGGAAGAATCAAGACATTGAGTAGATGTGTAGTTAGAATGAGGAGAGCAGCAAGGAGCAGAAGAATGTCTTCTGGTTTCATTTCTGCCACTTAGGAGACATAGTTCCATGGAAAGTCACTTCATTTCTCGGGATCTCAGTTTCTAAATCTGTAAAATGAGAATGATAAAGCTTCCTGACAATTAGAGCTATTCAGAAGTGGAAATGATGGTTAAGTTGATTGAGCCACTGTATCCAGTCCAGCCAAAGCTTAACCTTCTAATGTCTGAAGTGCCTCATTGGATTTCCCACATCATCGTAGCAGGTCAAGCATGACTGTTGATGATAACTTGACATCTCACACTCTTGAATGACATATTAGGACCCAATTAACCTGCCCCAGTGGGTCCATGTTGAGACAAATGGCTTCTTTATGCCCAGTTTATAATGTTTATTTTCTTTTTTGTTTGTTTTTGTGTTTTTTTTTTTGCAGGGCAGTGAGGGTTAAGTGACTTGCCCAGGGTCACACAGCTAATAAATGTCTAGTATCTAAGGTTGGATTTGAACTCAGGTACTCCTGAATCCAGGGCTGGTGCTTTATCCACTGTTCCACCTGGCTGCCCCCCCCCATGTTTCTTTTCTTTTTGTTTTTTAGCTCTTTTAAAATAATGTTTATTTTCAAAGGGGAAAAAAGGGAAAGAGGAAGCTCATTTGGGGGGATAATTAGCCTAATGAGCTGCTCCAGGTAAGACTTTGAAGTTCTGATTATCTAAGTCATGGCATTTTAGGATTTAAGCCTAGAAGGGGCTACCCAATCCAAAAACTTTATTTTAAAGATAAGGAAAAGGACCCATAGAAATAAAGCTACCTGCCCAAAGTCCCAGAAACCGAAAGCCTTAGATCCTTGTTAAGGTCATTGGGGTTTCATAGATTTATAGTAGATCTGGAAGGGACTCCGGAAGGGATCTGGTCGAGCCCCATCATTTTACAGATTTTTGCAGGACCTGGTATGGTTAAGTCACTCTCCCAAGGTTAGAAAGGTAATAAGCAAGCATTGGAGATAAGTACGGTTTGGACCCAGCTCCTTTTGCTTCTTCCTTTCAAACTTCTCTCTTCCCAATTCCTTCAGTCAGACCTAATACCTAGAGTTTATTATTTATTTTGATTCCCTTTTATTATTCATAACAATGGGGGAAGTGATATCTGTCTTTTTTTGGGGGGGGAGGGCAATGAGGGTTAAGTGACTTGCCCAGGGTCACACAGCTAGTAAGTGTCAAGTGTCTGAGGCCGGATTTGAACTCAAAAGTCCTCCTGAATCCAGGGCCCCGTACTTTATCCACTGCACCACCTAGCTGCCCCTGGGGAAGTGATATCTGACTGGACTAAATGAACCCTCCCTGCCCTCAAATCAGAGAAATTTCATTTAAGTCATTAGCAGCTACCACTTGGCCATCCACTGAATGTAAGGCACAAGTTGATTCAATTCTATGATTTAATTGTCTACTCCTTGCTTCTTACTGGGGAAAGCAATGATTAAAAACCAACAACAACGGGGGCGGCTAGGTGGCACAGTGGATAAAGCACCAGCCCTGGATTCAGGAAGACCTGAGTTCAAATCCAGCCTCAGACACTTGACACTTACTAGCTGTGTGACCCTGGGCAAGTCACTTAACCCTCATTACCACCGCCCCTCCCCCCCCCAAAAAAGAAATACAACAACCCAGTCCCAACCCTTGGGGAATTTACTTTCTACTGGGGAGTGCAACTTATGCATAGATAAGTAAATACAAGATACTTTGAAGAGAGCAGTGGATAGAGCACCTTGCCTGGAGTGAGGAAGACCTTTATTTAAATCAGACACTTACTTGCTGTGTGATGTTGGGTAAGTCACTTAAACTGCACCTCAGTTTTCTATAAAATGGGAATGATAATAGTACTTACTTCCCTGGGACTTGGTGAAGGTCAAATGAGAATTACAAAGTTTTTTGTTTTGTTTTGTTTTTTGCGAACCTTAAAGTGCTATATGCAGGCTAGCTGTTATTGTATTAGTTAATAAGTTAATATTAGTTATATAGTTTTGATGTAGGAGGCAAAAAGGGGTTAACAAAAACCTAAGGCCCAAGCTCTAATTCAGATATGAGCTCTAAAAGGGATTCAGACCCCAGTTAATGGATAACTTAAGGCTTGAGTCTTCATTAATATAAGTCAAGGCCTAGATTTTCTCGTACCCACATTAATCAGTACCCATAACAAGAACATAAAGAGGCAAGAGACTTTAACCATAACAATGATACATTGACAAGGTATAGAAATTCAAACTGGAAATAGATTATAAATGAAGATATTTTGAAACTAGCCATAGAAATCAAAAAGTAACATGCACAGAAAAGGCCAAATTTGTCCCCAGATTCACCTTATGACGCGTAAACCCCCAAAACACACTTCCACGGAAAAAGGTGCCCGCCTCAGGGGTTGGCTTAGGACCCCAGGAACTCCAAATTAGGATAAGCCCTTCCCAGTACCTTCCTAAGGTGGAGATGATTATAATGAGACTGATGATCAATTTATCCATACTATAAACATAACTATCTTTTCTTTCCCTATTCAAGAAATACCTTTCTATATTTCTTCTGGTTTACTCCCTGTATTGCAATAAAATTTGGGAAACTGAGTCACTGAGTCTTGTAATTCTTTTGGGATGACTCATGAGCAATTTGACTCTAATTTCATCCCACACCAGTTTGACGCTTTCAAAGCTTGAAACTCCACTAAACCTTTTGGGACATTCCATGTCTTGTTTGTACTTCGCATAGCATTTGTAGCTCTTTCCTACTTTACTAAGTTCAAGTTACTGAAGGACAGAGAGGTAGTGCTGTATAGTGGTTAGCATGCAGGAATACTTTGTTTAGGTTCCACCCCTGATGTTTCTTTGCCTTCTTTATGCCTCTTTTTTCCATAAAACAAGAAAAATAAAACCTTTAGTCCCTATGTCACAGAGTTGTTGCTAGGCTACATGCTTTTATATTCATTATCTTATCTGATCCCCACAGCAGCCTTATGAGAAAAGTACTATGGGAGTTTCCCCATCCACACCCCCAATTTTACAGTTAAAGAAACTGAGGCACTGGGTAGTTAAGTGACACATCGCACAACTAATGTGTATAGATCTGGTATTTGAACCCAAGTCATAGATTATGGACTGAAAACTGGAAAGTACTTCAAAATCCAATCTCTTCAGTTTACAAATGAGGAAACTCAGACCCAGAGAAGAGAAATATGTTTTCCAAGTTCACACAGTAGGTTGGGGGCAGAGCTGGAACCCCAAACCCACATCTTTGAATTTCTAATCCAATTCTCTTCCACATCTCATTGGCCTCCCAGCCCAAGAGTCCTTGGTTCTGTGTATCCTGAGGGTCTAGGATGCTATGTTCCAGTCCCAAAACTTATCCTTCTGGAAAAGGAGGCCAACATTTCTTCCTGGGGTTTCATCTCTTCTATCTAAGCTCCATCAAGACAGATAACTAAGGAAAACCAGAGAAGCAACAGGGCTACCCCTATAAAGTAGGAGGAATGGATGTGTCATTATTTAAGAGGTGCCAGGATACCTCTGCCCCTGCCTTCTTCAGTAGCCTCTTCTGGTGCCTGAAATTCCTACCAGCAGAAATGAGGGCTGGTTTTTGTTTTTGTTTTTGTTTTTTTTAAATGTAGGGCAGGTCCCAAAGGAATAGGATGAGTACAGGTCAGTTGCATTAGATGGCAGATGGAAGAGGGTGAGCTTTGGGTACCAAGCACTAGTATAGGGTGACTTGGGTTTGCATCCCAGGCCACTGGGGAGGGCAGGTCCACATGGGAGGTCCTGGACATCTTGGGGGACATCATGAGGTCACTGAGCACTAGTAAAAGGTTGGCCTGTAAGGGGCATTGCACGTGGAAGAGCAAGAGGAACTCTGGCCTGGAAACTGAAGCAATCCCAACTCTTTCATGGACATTCTGGATGACTTTGGGCAAGTTATCTCTTGGGGCCTCACTCTTCTTTGAGAAATTTCTTGATAAGACTACAAAGTAAACCTTTGTGAGGGTTTGCATGTGTCCACCTCAGTTTGAGAGGACTGAAGGCTTCTCCTGGGTTTAGACACTTGTTGACTCACTTCTGATTGAGGACCAGTGATTAAAGTCTGGAATCAGAGGTAGCTTCATTAGCTTAGTCGTTGAATAATTTTTCAGTTGTGTCCAATTCTTCATGACCTCATTTGGGGTTTTCTTGGCAAAGATACTGGAGTAAGTTGTCATTTCCTTCTCCAGCTCATTTTACAGATGAGGAAACTGAGGCAAAGTGATTTGATCAGGGTCACACAGCTAGTAAATGTCTGAAGCCAGACTTGAATTTAGGAAGATAAGTCTTCCTGACTCCAGGCCTAGCAGTCTAGCTGCCCCTGTACTTTATTTTCTCTCTCTCTCTCTCTCTCTCTCTCTCTCTCTCTCTCTCTCTCTCTCTCTCTCTCTCTCTCTTTTTGCAGGACAATGAGGGTTAAGTGACTTGCCCAGGGTCACACAGTTAGTAAGTGTCAAGTGTCTGAGGCCAGAAGTGTCCAGGGCCAGTGCTTTATCCACTGCACCACCTAGCTGCCCCCTGCTCCTCTACTTTAAAAAGGGAGCAGGGGGTCTTGGAAGATGGGAAGATGCTTCTGGTAGCATTGGAGAGGGATGAGTAGAAGCATGTTTTTTGTAAGGGGGCTTACATTCACAGCCCAAGACATAGCAACCAGTCAGTCAATAAACATTTATTATTTGTTGTTATTATTAAACATTTAATATCACTAAACATTTATTAAGTGACTGTGTTAAACCCTGGGAAAACAAAAAGAGGCAAAAAAATAAAAACCCAATCCCTTCCCTCAAGGAGCTTATAATCTAATGCAGGAGACAATATATAAACAAATATAGACAAAGCAAGTTATGTACAGAATAAATGGGAAACAATTAAAAGAGAAAAGTCATTGGTATTAAAAGGGATTGAAGAAGCCTTCCAGTAAAAGATGGGATTTTATTTGGAATTTAAAGGAAGTCAGGGGTGTCAGTAAATGGAGAGAAAGAGGGAGAACATTATCCCAGGCATGAGGAATAGCAGATAGAGTGTCTTGTTCATAGAACAGCCAGGAAGCCAGTGTCACTGGATCAACGAGTATGTGTCAAGGAGTTTCCTTATTTATAAGAAGTTTCCTTTATTTATGAGAAGATTGGAAAAGCAGGAGGGGCTTTTGAAGAGAGGATTTTGAAGGGCTTTGAATGCCAAACAGAGCATTTTGTATTTGCTTCTGTTTTTGTTTTGTTTTTTAGTGAGGCAATTGGGGTTAAGTGACTTGCTCAGGGTCACACAGCTAGTAAGTGTTAAGTGTCTGAGGCCGGATTTGAACTCAGGTCCTCCTGACTCCAGGGCCGGTGCACTGCGCCACCTAGCTGCCCCTGTATTTGCTTCTGGACACAACAGGGAGCCACTGGAGTTTATTGAGTGTGTGTGTGGTGGGTTGACATGGTTAGTCCTGGACTTTAGGAAAATGACTGGTGGTTGTATGGAGGATGGACTTCAGTGGATAGAGATTTGAGAATGGCAGACCCAGCAGTAGATATTGCAGTAGTCCAAGCCTGAGATGAAGAGGGCTAACACCAGAGTGTGGGCAGAGTCAGAGGAGAAGAGGGAGCATATTGGAGAGAGGTTACAAAGGTGGAAATGAAGGGATTTGACAGTGGATTGCTTATAAGGGGTGAACATGGGTGGGGAGTCAGCACATACTAGGAGCTTAATAAATGTTTATTGCTCACCTGAGGATTTCCCTACAATGCTGAAGTTTTGGAGAGTTCCTGGACCTAACCTCCTTGATGGAGATGGGGACGTCCCCTGGATAAGTCCTATTTTTGGAAAATGTCTTTTCTAGCTTTAAGATGGTGTAGAGATGGAAAGAAAATGTCAACCTCCTTTACAGTTCTGCACATAAAGTCCTGACTGGCCCGTATGGAAAAGTGGGTCTGGTGGAATGCTTTCTTTCAAGTGCCTAAGGGAGCTTACCAAGGAGTCTTCATTGGCCCTGGGGTGGGGCTGTCTCCACTGTCTCCAGCACCTGTAGGGAGTTAGGCAGTTCAGTGGTGTCTCTCACTCTCCAGTTTCAGAGAAAGTGCAATCATTTTACTTACTGTCAATATCGATGGTCAAAAGTGGGGAATTCAAACTGATTGGATTGGTTTGGGGTGGGATGTTAGGGTTAAGGTTGACTTATTCCCACTTCTCCAAATTTGCTGTTTCCATGGATCCCAGAAACCACTTACTAAGTAACTCGGAAATCTTGGCAACCTCCCCATGACCAAATGGCTTATGAGGGTCAGAACTGGCATTTGAACTCAGGTCTTCCTCAGTCCAGGTCTAGCACTATGCCATGTTCCCTCTTACAGATCACAGATATAAAACAAAAAGGCCAAGGTCATCTAGTTCAACCCTCTAATTTTATAAATAAGGAAACTGAAGCCTAGATGGACTAGGTGACTTGCCCTGGTCACACAGGTAATAAATGTCAGAGCAGAATACAATCCCAGCCAAGTCTGATATTCTTTCCACTGTACCACAATACCTTTCTCTTTCTGTCTCCTATCTCTGTTTTGCCTTTTAAAAAATACCTAACACTTGGCACACAGTGGGTGCTAAATAAATGCATGTGAACTTAACATTTTGACTTGACTCTCTTCTTCCTCTACTGACTTAGCTTGGCCCAATAGCTCACCCCTGTAAACCCTGCTTCTAGGGAGACTGAGGGTGGTGGGTTGCCTGAGCTTTGGAGTTCTGAGCTACAGTTGAGCTGAAGTTAATCAGATCTTGGGATGTGGGGACCACCAAAGAAGGGGCAAATTGGCCCATGTCAGAAAGGAAGTAGGTGCCACAGGCTCTCTTGCTGACCACCATGAGGACCAGTCCCATGAGTGACCTCTGCACTAGGTGAAATAGGGAGACCAGAGCCTCAAAAAACAAACAAAAAACAACCCAAGAGCACACCCTAAGAGACAACAGGAAAGAAGCATCTCTGGGGCTTGCCTGGGCTGGCCAGCCACTGCACAAGGGAGGATACTGATGCATGTGGCAATGGAGACCTGGAACATCAAACGGCTTAGTTACAACAGATGTAACTCAGGGGACTGAACAGGTGTATAACAGTCAATACCATCTTGAGGCAGCGGCATTGGCCGAGCAGCCCAGGGCCCTCCGCTCTTTTTGCACTGAGCTGATATTAACCTCGATGCCCCAGGGGCTTGGCCCAGGATTTAGGAGTCTCTCTGGGAGGTTTCAGGATCCCTTGGCACGACACCAATCTGCCAGCAATCACCAGGCAGTTCACTCCTGCATTTAAGAGCTTTTTAAAAGACAGAGGCCATGAGGAAAGCTGCTTGTCAGGAGCACCATCTGATCCCAGGCCTGTTGGAGCCTGTGAAAAGAGAATCCAGATGGGAGATGGCATGGCTATTAGGGGAAGGAGGGCTGGTTGTAGAAAAGAGAGACTTGGCTTTGCATCTCAACCAGGGTGGTAGCTATGCACCCTCACAGAAGTCACTTGATGTCTCAGGGCCTCAATTTCCTTATCTGTAAAATGTTCATCATGTGGGGAAAGCACTTTGCAAACCTTAAAGCGCTACAGAAATGAGTGTTGGTATAGTCCATGGAGACATGAAATATTGAGTAAAAGACACCATTAATGAGAATGTGAATGACAGGGCAAAATATCAAAAGGTTGGGAGGCATAGCTAAAGCATCCCTCAGAGAAAAAATGGTTTCTTTGAGAACTTACATTCAGAAGTCAGAGAAAGATGATAAATGAACTGGATATGCAATTAGAAACCCCACAAAAATCAACAACTTCCCCCCTCCCTCCCAAAAAAAAGCACAAAAGAAGAAATTTTGAAACTTAGAGGAGAAATAGATAAAAGGGAAGACAAAAGGACTCTAGAATGGATAAAACTAAGAGTGGCTTCCTTCAAAATCCTGCCTCAGACGCTTTCTCTGTGACCCCGGGAAGGTCATTTAAACTCTCTCATCCTCCATTTCTCCATCTGGGATATGAGACAATAATCATATGTATGTCATAGAGTTGTTGTGAGGATGAAACCAAGTGAGGTGACATCTATAAAACCCTTGGAAAACTTGCAAGAGCTATGCATATGTTAGCTTAACTCCACGACAGGCATGCCATTTCTGGTCTTCATGTCCTTGATAGTGTGGAAATTTACTTTGATTTGGGGACCCTACCTTTGGGCTGAGAATAGAAAGCCTTAGGCCCTCAGGGTCTCTTCTGTGTGGGAGGTGCTGGTGCCCCTCTCCCACTGCTTCAGCTGAGCCAAAAAGCCCCATAGGCTGTACAAGACGCCAGGTCAGACAGCTGGGGGAGGGAGCCCCAGCTCCCTCTACCCCGAGAGGATCTATCCGAGAGATCCCGGGCTTGTCCAGGCTGGGCTCTAGCATAGCCTGTGCCGAGGTCCAGGTGCGCAGCAGGGGCACGGGCCCCTGGAGCCCTGGGTGTGGTACGTATGGGAGGCTCAAGCATGCCCCCCCCTCCCAGCCGCAGCCCTGGGTGGTGGATTAGCTTGGTGTATATGGGGGTGCAAAAAGCCCTGAGATTTGAATGGAGAGAAGTAAGATATATATAGACCTGGGAGTTAGATGGCAGGAGAGGCCGAAGGACAAGATTGAGGGGGACTGACAAGATTAGAAGAACAGAGAGTGGGCTGACAAGATTAGGGGAGTGGCAAAGGGGGCAGAGGGCAGACTGATGGAGCAGACAGACAGAACAGGAGGCAGCAGAGAGCATAGAAATGGTCAGCATAGGTTACAGCAGTTAAAGTGGAACATACCCTAAGGCAAGAGGCGGCAATGGCCATTATTGTATTTAAAAAGTTCCAGACCAGCAGGTGAAAAGAGACACCTCAACGCAGTTAGGTTGTACATTTTATTTCCCAGTATTTTTATGTTTAAATAGTATCTCATAAATAAACTCTGCTTTGATTATTTAGTTAAGAGGCTTCTTAATCTTATCAATTTTGGGAGTGGAGTAGTATGGTGGAACTTTATAAACGGCCCATATTAAATTAATAGCAGTCAGATAGCCAAACAGTCAAAAGTCCCCAGATAAGTACCCCAGTCAGATTAGTCCCCCCCAAATTAGGCCAATCATTCAAAATATTTCAACATTTGAATGGTGACCACAAAGGGACTTATGGCCAAATTATAATTTTCTGAACTTATAATTTTTCATATAAAGTTATAATTTTTCATAAGTCCAATTATAGAATTTCCAGACTAGATTAATTAGTTATAATTAATTTTTTTTTACAATAGGGGTTTTGCAATAGCCATATGGGAAGGCTCTGGTCACCAGTCATTTTCAGACAGGTTCAAACTAAAATGAAGGAAGAAAGAATTCTTATTGCTTCCAGTGACTATAGTGCCAGAGGGGATCTTTGCCTGGTTTGGTGCTAGGTAAATTTTTGCAGTTAGCCATTAGTGAATCAGAACACCCCACATCAAATAATATTAACAATAACAATAATAACAACAATAATAATAGATATTTTTGCAGGGCAATGAGGGTTAAGTGACTTGCCGAGGGTCACACAGCTAATAAGTGTCAAGTGTCTGAGGTCGGATTTGAACTCAGCTCCTCCTGAATCCAGGGCCAGTGCTTTATCCACTGTGTCACCTAGTTGTTCCCTAAATAATAATATTGATCTCATTTTATCTTCACAACAATCCTGGCAGGAAGGTGCTGTTTTTAACCCCCATTTTACAGATGAGGAAATGGAAGTAGGCAGAGGTGGGGTGACTTGTACAGAGTCACACAGCTATTAAGTATTTGAATCCTAGATTTAGTCCACATAGGGAAGTCCCAGGGTGAACAAAGTCCCTGTACCCTTGGGCAACTTCTTTGGAGGGATGGGGAGGGGAGGAGGAGGAAGGAGTTTTAGATAGTGTGTTCCTACCTTGGTTATGCTTGGCTTTGCTACACCCCCAATCTCTAGGTATACCCTAGGTCAAGTTTTAGAGGTTTAAATTCCCTCCATGTTTTCCCTTTGTAGAATGCCTAGCTTCAGAGGACAGCTCAGGGACTACATCTTTCCTTCCTGTCTCCTCCCTCCACCCCCACCCCCATATAAGTCCTTCCTCCTTCTCAAAATTATTTTGTGTAAGATTTGCCCCAGTCTAAGCTCTTTGAGGGCAGGGCATATATATATTTTTTGTCTTTGTACACTAATGCCTAGCACCGTTATCTTACACATAGTTGGAGCTTGCTAATAATAGTAGTAGTAGTAGTTAGCATTTATGTAGTGCTATAAGGTTTGTAGAACACCTTTCAAGCATTATCTCATTTCATCCTCACACCTACCCTGAGAGGTAGGTGCCATTATAATCCCCATTTATTCCCCCATAATAAAAATGATGAGGATGATGACTAACTAAAGTGCCTACTATGTGCCAGGCACTGTGCTAAGTGCTTTACAAATATTATCTCATGTGATCCTTACAACAACCCTGGGAGGGAAGTGCTGTTATGATCCCCATTGAACACACACACACACACACACACACACACACACACACACACACACACACACACACACACACACCCCTAACATTTCTACAGCACTGGGCTAGGTGATGTGTATACAAGAATCCAAAGCAAAAAACAACCAGTATCTGCCCTCAAAGTGCTTTCCTTCTACTGGAGGTGGAAGGAGTTGGGGGTGGGGTTCAAGTAGGAGGAATGTAGCCCCTGTTTTGGAAGACTCAGATTCCCAGAAGGCACGGGCTCGGGCTCGGGTTCCTAGAAGGCTCAGCAAAGGAATGTTTTGGAGAAAACAAGAATCAGAGCCTCTGGAAGTAATACCTACTCGCAGATAATACAAAGTATATGATAAATAAATACAAAGTAATTTCGAAGAGTGCACTAACCCACTGGGGTAATCAGGAAGTGTTTCTCATAAGAGAAAACACTTTAGCGGAGGTTGAAGAGAGCCCAGAGGTCGAGTGGAGGAGGGAGGGCTTTCTAGGAAGAGGAATAAATCTGTGCAAAGGCATGGAGGAGGGAGATGGGGCGTCATTTAAGGGGAACATAGGAGTAGAGAAATCTCAGTGATTATAGTAACTCGAATTTCTACGGTGCTTTAAAGTTTACAAAGCACTTTCCTCACAACTCTTCCAAGGTAGGTAACTTCGGGTATTATTGCTCCCATTTTATGGATGAGGAAACCGAGTCACAGAGCAGAGAAATGACTTTCTTAAGGTCACACGGCCAGGTAATGACCAAACGGGACTCCTAACTCCCAAGTCTTCTGTTTCTCACCCCACTCCCCACCCGCTCAATTAGGCTGACCCTGACCCAGGTCCTACACAGTATATTTTAGACCTCTAGGTGTTGATATGCGTAGAGTATTGAACTTATGAGTCAGAAAGACGGGACAGCTAGGTGGCGAAGTGGATAAAGCACCAGCCCTGGATTCATGAGGGCCTGAATTCAAATCCGAACTTAGACACTTGACACTTACTAGCTGTGTGACCCTGGTCAAATCACTTTAACCCTCATTGCCCCGCCAAACAAACAAACAAAAAGAGTCAGAAAGACGTGAGTTCAAATCCCACCTAAGACATCTGCAAAATGGAGCTAACAACAGCATCTACTTTCACAGGGTTGTCTTGAGGTTACAAGAGGTAGCCCAGGGAAAAAGAGCTTTGCGTCAGTTGTTATTATGACCTACAAAGCTTTGGGGTTGTTTTTGGCTGGTCTTGGTCTCACTGCTAGAAACCTCTGTCTGGGATTGCTGTACCCCAGACAGATACAGGGTTTCGGCTGTTATTGTTCCCACAGCTTAAAGTTGTGCCCTGGGGAGTGTGACAGTGTGTGTGTGTGTGTGTGTGTGTGTGTGTGTGTGTGTGTGTGTGTGTGTGTGTGTGTGTGTGTGTGTGCGTGCGCGCGCGCGCGCGTGTGCGCAGCAGCGTCCCATTCATTACCTACCAGCAGCCTTCCCCTCCCCCTTCTCAGTTTCTTCTCCTGCACCTGCGGGAGCTCCCCGTCTTTGTCAGTTGCATGGCTCCCCCCTCCCACTTCCAGTGTATCCCCGCCCCCTGGCACACGCTCAGCCAATAGCAGACCCAGCCGCCACTCTAGCACCTCCCCTCAGCACTTCTTGCCGTCCTGCCTCACTTTCTCAGCCAGGTTTGGGGAGGTACTTTCCCTCGCAGCTGTCTCCCCAGCCTGTGTGGCTTCCCCTCAGGGGGGCAGCTGGCAGGGAAGCTGCCCAGGCTTGCTCTGGATCCTGTGAGAAGGGGGAGCAGGGATAGAAGGCGTCGGAGTGGGCAGGGGAAAAGAAGAGATGAGGAAGGTGACTCGCAAGCTACCTTGAGCCATCCTCGTGGGTAGATGTGCAGACGTCAGACACAGAACATCTTACCTGAGCTGAGAAATAAAAATCCTACAGCACTGAACTTGAACCCGGGTCTTCAAATCTAGCACTCTACCCAGTGCCCTACCCCTCTTCTCCTCAGCTTTAGGGAAATCCTATGGGTGGACTTCAAAGCAATGACCATTCTAATGGGAATGGAAATCTAGTGAAGGGACTGATGATCTGATAGTTTTCATTCTCCTTTCCATACCCTGTACTCAAGCTAGAGCTGGGGCTAGGGCTCTGGGAGGGCAGCAAGAAAGTAAGAGAGGTAGTAGTTCACTTTTGTCACTGAACTGATAGAGCTGGATATCACTCTGCCCAAGAAAAATAGCTGCTGCTGATCCAGGAGATGCCCCTGAATCAGGATTCAAATGAGGGACATTTCTTCCTGAAGGTGAGAGGTATACCTCCAGTCTGATCAGACTGGAATCCCTGTGTGGGGAGAGGTAATGTAGGGACAGAAGAAATTAGCATGAATGATGAATCCATTAAGTGTAGCCCTGGTATTTACCCTTTTCTCACCTACTCAGAAGTGCTTTATTCAAAAATGGTTGGCCTCTACTAACTCTGGACTGGTGTATTCATAAAGAGCATTAGCTCCCCTTGTCTACCTGTATATAAAATCCCAGACTCTAAGCTCCTGGGGCCAACCAGAAGCAGGCCATTAAGACTTGGGCAGCCTGGAACTGTCCATTCTGATGCTTCTTGGATTAGTACTAATACCAAAGCTGGGGTGGTGATGAGACAGTTGGGCAGGTGCATTCTCAGCATCCTAATGACATCATATGCTAACAATGAAACCAGGAGAGCCAGCCTGGAGTTGTAGATAGCAGGTTGAACTTGCAGTCAGAAAAACCTGGGTTTAAGGCTGATTCTGGACCATATTATCTGGGTTGCTGTAGGTGAGTCATCTGAGTCCTCCCTCCCCCAACTCTAAGATTGTTAGTTATAGGCAAGTTGTAGATTTGCATGGGGAAGGAGTTTCCACATTGGATATTCCTCACATGGAAGAAATAGCAAGTCTAGAACACTGACCTGGTCCCTTCTCCCCACCTCCCAATAAGGTTCATAGTTAGATCAATTGAATATGAAGCTCCACCTACCTTAAAATCAAGGACTAGACTGGTAGAAGGTCCAAATAGAAAAAAAAAAGTAAGAGTGAAATGACTTTCACCTAAAATAGTTACATAAGGGTTACCTGAGGATGGATGCTAGTGACCTCTGAAACAGGGACAGCCAACCAAGAGGGAACAGTGTGTGAAATAATGTGAGACTGTGTATCCATAATTGTCCATTCTGTTTATACTTTGTCTCTTGGTATTTCCTCGGACCATATTGAAATAGTTTCTGCACCTTAAATAGGCAGGCTGTAATAATAATAAAAAAAAAAAGCTAGCTTTTGCATGATGCTTGGAAAGTACTTTTTATATTGAATCTCATTTGATTCCCACAATAACCCTGTGAGATTGTTAGGTGTTATCATTATCCCCATTTTATAGATGGGGAAATGGGCTGGAGGAGGTTAAGTGACTTACCCATGATTATTCATCTAGTAAGTGTCACAGCCAAGATTTGAACTCAGTTCCTCCTGACTCTGGGTTTAGTGCTCCTCATTCCTTTCTTTTTCTTTTTTTCTTTTTCTTTTTTTTTAGTGAGGCAATTGGGGTTAAGTTACTTGCCCAGGGTCACACAGCTAGTAAGTGTTAAGTGTCTGAGGCTGGATTTGAACTCAGGTCCTCCTGACTCCAGGGCCGGTGCTCTATCCACTGTGCCACCTAGCTGCCCCCAGTGCTCCTCATTCCAATTGCTTACAATGGATACTATAAAGGAGGAGGTATAGTGTAGGGGAAAATGGGTATGGAGGGGGGTGGTCTTTGGAGAAAAATCCCCCTTCCCTTCCTCATTATCCATCTCCATGATGGTGGCAACACAAAGCCTGAATTTCTATGGTGTTTCAGGGTTTCCAGAGCACTAGGTACCCATGTCATTTGATGTTCACTGGTATAAGGCTGGTATAAGGACATTCAGCAGATGGAACACTGGACACTAGAAGTTAGGAACAGCTGGGTTCAAATCTCTCCTATGATACTTACACAAGCATAGACCTAAAGCTGGAAGGGACTGCATAAGTTCTGCAATTCAATCTCCTCTTTTTTACAGGTGAGGAAACTGAAGACTAGTGAAGTTTAGGGACTTATCAAAGGTCACACAGTAGTAAACCACAGAGGTAGAATTTGAACCCAAGCCCTCTGACTCTAGAACTATTTCTTTTTCCAACTTGCCACAATACCTCCATTTATTAGCTCTGTGAATAACCTTCCTCCAGGTCAGTTTCCACATCTGTACCTCCCAGTGTTGTGAGGGTACAATGAGCTAATGCAGGTAAATTTTAAGACATTACTCAAATTTCAGTAATTATTGCTATAGAGATTATTATCTACATTTTACAGATGAGGAAACTGAGTCTGAGAGATGTTAAGTGACTTCCCCAGGGCCACACAAGTTTACGAAGTGTCAAGAAAGTAGCTAAGGACCTCTAGCCAGGAGTCTTTCAGGGTTTTCTTGGGGAGGGGAGGAGAACTGGGATGGTTCTGTGATGATGTGTTTCATCACAACTGTCCTGGTGAAAATTGGGTCTTACCATCTCAGGGCAGTCTCAGAACTGGGCAGAAAGGGGTCAACAACAGAGTTTGATTCGATAAGTTCCCCATACCCCAAAATAATCCCCAAATCTGGTAGGCTGTGTGTATGCCCTCTTCTTCCCAGCTGCTGTCCCTGGACAAACCTCTGTTCTATCCAGGAGAGAAAATGGGAGAAATGAAAATTCAACAACTTTTTTATTTAGCACCTATTAAGGGACAGAGCATCAGAGAACCTGATGTGGCAGAAGAAGCAAAAGAAAACTTCCCATCCTAGGATAGATGGAGCACTATATTTGCTTGGTTTGCCTTGCTTATGTTCCCAAAACTTTGCATAATGCCTGTCATATGGTTCAATGCTTAATGTTTTTTCATTCATTCATACTATAGCAATATAAACTGTGGGGTTCATATTCCAACTCCCACTCAGACTGGTAAGTGAGGTCCACAGGACTTCACCTATAGTTGCACTAGGAGTACCCCTGAGGGTCTATGGGGTTGTCTTTCTAATGCTATTCCCTCAGCCCCTTCTCTACTCCCATTTTGGTGTGTCTCTCTCAAATCTATCACCAGTTTCAGTTCATTTCTCCATTATGTCATTGATTAACCTCATTATTAGGGCTCCCACATCATCCCATTAGGTTTTATAGAAGGATATTTACGGAGAAAATGTAGCAAGAATAGAATACAAAGCTTTTGCCCCCAAGACAAGGGCACAGTCTTCCCTATACCACCTTAGCCCTTGGGGAGAGTGGTTATTATCAAGTGTTCATATTACCAAGTTCACTTCCAAATCCAGTGACTCCCTTTCTTGCAGGACATGCCTTTATTATTTGTGTGGATGGATGGATGCCACTGGAGTGGATAGATTTCTGGACTTTAAGTCAAGAAGACCATGGATCTTAGGACCTCAGATCCTATGCTATGTGATCTTGAATAAGTCACTTAATGTCTGTTGTCCTCAGTTTCCTCATTTATAAAATGAGAGGTTAGACTTATAACCTCTAAGATCTTTTCTAGTTTTAAATATATGATTCTATAAAACAAAGGTATGTCAGTACCAATACTCTATAACCTCTGTTTCTGTCTGTTTCTGTCTCTCTCTCTCTCTGTCCTCTCTCTGTTCCCCTCCCCCATATGCCTTTCTTTCTTTCTTTCTTTCTTTCTTTCTTTCTTTCTTTCTTTCTTTCTTTCTTTCTTTCTTTCTTTCTTTCTTTCTTTCTTTCTTTCTTTCTTTCTTTCTTTCTTTCTTTCTTTCTTTCTTTCTCTTTTTTCTCTCCCCTTTCCCCCCTCTCTTACAACCTACACCCACACATAAACATTTACCTCCCCCTTCCACACACACACACATTTAGACACCCAGTCTACACCCTTACACTCTGAGTTCAGACCAGAGAGCAAGGAATTTCAATTTGAGAAATGCTCCTTTACCTGAGTCTAACCCAAGTAAAAATTGGGCGTGTTGGGCTCAGTTAGGCAGAAAGAGGTATGCAACTTAACTTTACATATGTCCTTCCCAGACAAATGATGTCCTGAAATGCTCTGGGGGGCAGGAAGCTGAAGTTCTATTAACATTAGCATTCTACCACCACACACCTGTCATTCTGGGGACCCCCCACCCCAATCCCTTTGGGCACAGTCTGACCCAGGGGCTTCCATGGTGGGAAAGGGCGGAGCCTTGGCAACCCCTATCTTTGTAAGAACATGCTATCCAGACCTCCAACTAGAGGGCCCACCAGGGAAGAGAAGCACAAGCCAATGAACCAGTGAAGATTCCACCCGAAGAACAAGGGTGTCTCTTCCCAAAGGGAAGAGGGGGTGGTGAGAGAAAAGGGAGGAAAAAGAAAGACTTAAGGGGGATAAACAAACTCTCCTTGCTTCGAAATCTTTGATGCCTTGCTCCTCCCTCCTCCTGATCCCCATAATCAGAGTCACCACATTCTGTGGATTCATGGAATTAGAATAGCAGAATGGTGGTGGTGACCTTGGAAGCCATCTGGACCAACATCTACCTAAAGGGAATCCCTGTTTCATCATACCCCTAAAGGGGCTACTTCATTTCTGCTTGAAGACCTTCAGTAACAGGGAGCTCACCACCTCTTGAACCAGTCCAGTCCAATTGAATACAGCTTCTCCTGATAAATGTACCTTTTGGAAAATTCCACTCATTGCTCCTGGTTTCATCACCCCCACGCCCCCAGTCAAAAAAGTCAAATCTCTCTCCCATGTGATGGCTTTTACAAATGTCTCCTGGATTCATCTCTTTGTCCCCATTTGCACTGCCCCCACTCTAGTCCTTATTTCCTGTCTGAATTAAGCACTGTGGCTGAATTGTGCTGGGCAAATTATCTTCTATGTGATTCAGTTTCCTCATCTCTAAAGTGAATTAGACTTGATAACCTTTAAGGTTATTAATTGGTCTCCCTACCCCCAGTCTCTTCAGCTCCAGGTCAGAGTGAGCAGTGTCCTTCCCAAATATCAATTTGAGCTAACAAACTTGCCCCTCTGACCCACGTGATGACCCACATGATGACCTTGGAGAGTGGCAGGCATTGCTCCTCTCCCAATTACTTATTGCTGGTATAAGGATAAATGGGTAGCATTTGTATGGCACTTTAGGATGGTGGTTCTCAAAGTGTGGTTCAAAGGAACCTAGGGTGCCCCCAAGACCCTTTCAGGGGGTCTGCAAAGTCAAAACTATTTTCATAATACCACTAAGACATTTTAATATCTGACATGGTAAATAGTGATATACACAATCCATAGAAAAGCTCTGGGGGAAGGTCCTCAATCTTTTTTTTTTTTTGGTGAGGCAATTGGGGTTAAGTGACTTGCCCAGGGTCACACAGCCAGTAAGTGTTAAGTGTCTGAGGATGGATTTGAACTCATGTCCTCCTAACTCCAGGGGTGGTGCTCTATCCACTGTACCACCTAGCTGCCCCTCCCCTCAATCATCTTTAAGAGAGTAAAGGGATCCTGAGACCAAAAAATTTGAGAACTGCTTCTTTAAGATTTGCAAAGCTCTTTCAGATATTATCTTGTTTTATCCTCACAATAACCCGGGGGGGGGGGGAGGTGCTATTATTATCCCCATTTTGCAGAGGAAACAGAGGTAGACAGAGGTTAAGTGATTTGCTCAGGGTCACACTAGTCAGGAAATATCTGAAAAAGGTTTAGAATTCAGGTTTTCCTGATTTCAGATATAACACTGAGCTACCTAATGGGCTGACAATGTTGTTCCCTTATTTAAAAATACTCGGGGGGCTCCTTCTCACTTCTATGTCCCCAATCTAGCTTTCCAGACTAACTTCATATTTCTTCTACTCCCTGCCCCCCTCAATACATAGGTAACACAGTGGATAGAGCACTGGCCCTAAAGCTGGGAGGACCTGAGTTCAAATATGATCTTAGACACTTACTCTGTTACTCTGGGCAAGTCACTTAACTCCAACTGCCTTAAACATCCAGGACCATCTCCAGTCATATATATATATATGAATGTATGTATATGTATATGTGTATGTGTGTATATATTTGTATGCATAGGTATATGTGTGTATAGATATATAGATATAAATAGTAGTGATTAAAATTATATGGGATCGCCCTATTACTGTCCCAAGTTTTAGGGGAAATTAGCTGGGGTTCTAATGTATTGCTACTTAGAAATTAGAAGCTACTGCACCAGTTTGGGGGCATTAAGAATTTATTAAAGCATATTAAATATTAGTAAAGAGAGCACACGGTTCAGAAAGTTAATAGGGCCTAACTATGATAGAGGAGAGAGAAATGGGCCGTGTCTGTTCCCTCCAAGTTCCAGGGCCAAGAGCAACCCTTATTCAATGGTGATGTTGGGCAAGTTGGAATATTCTTTGCTCTCCATTGCTATTTCTTTATTTTTTGTTTTGTTTTTGTGGACCAATGAGGGTTAAGTGACTTGCCCAGAGTTACACAGTTAGTAAGTGTCAAGTGTCTGAGGCCAGATTTGAACTCAGGTCCCCCTGAATCCAGGGCTGGTGTTTTATCCACTGCACCACCTAGCTGCCCCATCTCCATTGCTATTTCCAAGTTTTTCTCTCACCATTATCAGTAACCACAACCTTTTGGAGGTTCATTCAGTCTGTATTTATCACCCAATCAAGATTCTAGTAGCTGTTGTCTGCTGACCTCCAGTACACTCTTTTTTTTTGTTTGTTTGTTTTTGTTTTTGTTTTTTTGCAGGGAAATGAGGGTTAAGTGACTTGCCCAGGGTCACACAGCTAGTAAGTGTCAAGTGTCTGAGACCAGATTTGAACTCAGGTACTCCTGAATCCAGGGCCGGTGCTTTACCACTGCGCCATCTAGCTGCCCCCCTCCAGTACACTCTTACTCTTTCCTCTCACTTTCTCAACTCTCTACATTCTGGCTTTTAACCTTATCATTCAACCAAAGTTGCCAATAATCTCCTCATCACCAAATCCAATGGTTTTTTCTCAGTCCCCATCCCTTTTGACCTCTCTGCTTCCTTAGATATCATCAGTCATTCTCTTTCCCAGAATACTCTCTTCACTCTAGGTTTTCATGACACTTCTCTCTCCTGGCTCTTCTTCTACCTATCTGATCATCCCTTGTTAGTCTCCTTTGCTGAGTCTTTATTTAGTGATGCCCACTAATCGTGGGTAGCCCCTAAGGTTCTGTCCTGGGCCTTCTTCTCTTCAACCTTTATATTATTTCACTTTGTAATCTCATCAACTGTGATGGATTCAATTATAATTTCTATGCAGATGATTTTCATATCTGTCTAGCCTTAACCTTTCTCCTGACCTCTAGTCTCATATCTACAGCTGCTCAGAGGAGACTTCAAGCTGGATGTCTAATAGATATCTCAACATGTCCCAAATTGTACTCATTATCTTTGCCTCTAACCCTTCCACTCCCCATACATTCCTTATTTCTGTAGGGGGTATCACCATTATCCCAGGCATCCATTATTACTACCTAGGTATCATGCTTGATTCCCACATATGTATTTCATTTTATGAATTGAAAAATATTATTCTGAGAAGGCGTTCATGACTTCAAATGGTTAAGAACCCCTGCCCTATTCAAATATAAACTCTTGGAGGACAAAGATTAGCTTAGCTTTTCTATTTGTATCTTCAACACTCAGCACAGTGCTTGGCACATTGTAAGCCCTTAATAAATTTTCATTCATTTATTCATTCATGTTGAGGTTGGGAAAAGTGAGGAGATAGGGGTGGACTGATACTCCCCATAAAAGGAATTGTCTGGGATTCCTGGCATGTCCTGGGGAAATCAGGGAAGGTTTCTGAGCAAAAGGACTCCACCTCAGCTGGGTTGGAGTTTCCCTTCTTCTTCCAAAAATCCCTGCTTCTTTTGGTTTCTGGGAGAGAAGGGAACATCTGGATGCTGCTAAAAATAGGTGGCATTATTGCTGTCTTCCCACCTCCCTGGGCCTTTTCTTGATGGCTTACTTGAAAGAAGAGCATAACTCATTCTCCTTTCTTTGCCCAGAGCCCTTTTCTGTACCTGTCTGTGGGTTTGACCGAGAGTTGGAAGGTGGGGAGTGTCCCTGGGGGTTGGGGGTGGGAAGGAGTAGGTTTGTTCTTACGGTGGAAATTCCCTTTTTGGTATTGCTCTGCCTCAGATTCTCAAGGAGAAGCCAAGCCAAAGGTAATTCATGGTGGGAGGGGACACAATTCATTTATCTATTGGGGGTAACTTAGAAACAGACATAGGGGAGGGGATCTTGAGATGAGCCAAATGTATAAAGGAACAAAGCAAGTGAAAAGGTGAGGGAGAAGAATGAAAGGGAAAAGAAGAGAGAGGCAATGTGAAGTAGTGGCTCTCAGGCTAGACTTGGTGTCAGGAAGAGTTGGGTTCAAATTTTGCCTTTGATATGTATTATTATAGTTGTGTGACACGTGTCACTATGAGACTACTCTCTAAGACCAAGGCTGCTTAAACTTTTTCCACTGTCTAGCTATGATCTAATGAGTGGTCACCTTAAATTAGAAAACGTAAAGCACCAATCTTTGGGCATTCAGTATTTATTAAAGTATATTAGGGGTTAGTAAAGAGAAACATGTGGATCAAGTATGAAATTTGCTTGCTCTCCCTATCCTGCCTGTCTCTTGCTCCCCTGCCAGTCTCCAACCGAAAGGGCCTGCTCACTCCTCGGCTTCTACAAGAAACCTCTTGAGAAACTGGAAACAGGGCCATCCACATACACAGCTCCAAGCTAATTGGCTGGTAGCTCTGATTGACAGGTCCCACAGGTGGTTCTATAGATGTAACTTCTGGATGCTAAAGTCACATGGTTTCTAAATCACATGCCTTCTCCTCATGGCGGAGCTTCCCTGCAATATCTTTCCCAGCAAGGACTGTCATTCCAGTTCTCACAACTGGCAACCCCTTTTTGTCCAAGAAATTTTTTATGTGACCCCACGTACATAGGTATATAAAATAGGTAGACATGACTTTTAACTGTTGCCAATTTTTTTCATGACTGCTACATTTAGTTATGTGACCTAATAATATGGAATCACAACCCACAGTTTAAGAAGCTTTGCTCTAAGACCACCAGTCACAGATTTGTGAATGTTCCATCTGCATCAATGGAGGGTTTCTATATTAGGAGTTCTCCACTTGGATAAAATCAAAGGTTTACTCTAAGAAAAGGAGGAACAAGAGAAGGAAGAGGAGGAGGAGGAGGAGGAGGAGGAGGAGGAGGAGGAGAAGAAGAAGAAGAAGAAGAAGAAGAAGAAGAAAAAGAAGAAGAAGAAAAAGAAGAAGAAGAAAGAAAGAAAGAAAGAAAGAAAGAAGAAAAGGAGGAAGCGGAGATGGAGATCAGTAAATGTACTCCTAGCTAGGGAAGGGGAGGAAGTTTGTTCTTTTCCCAGGATACCCTATGGATATGGAGTAGGAGAGAAGCAGTCCCTGTGTTCTGCCCCACCCCATCCCAAAGCTGAGGAGAACCCTTAGGACCTTTTCTATGAAGATTTCTCCCCAACCAGCAAAAAAGCCAGATGCTTGTATTCCTTGCCTGGCCCTGGCCCCTTTCCCACTCCTGGCAGCCAGTCTGGGCTCCTCTCCTTTTAATTTGCCCATCTTCTGAGTCAGCACAAAAGCGTTCTATTCTCTTCCAGTGATATCCTGCCTCCTCTCCTTCCAGTCAACATTTCTTTAGCCTTAATCCCTTAAACCTCCCTTGAAATAGCGTCAAAGCAATAAAGAGATAGTTTTTGGCTACAGTTTCTCCTAATGGCTTTGTTCTTCCTAAACCTGCTCTCAGGTTGCAGTCCAGAAGGTCTTTGTGTGAAAAGAGACTCATCCTCATTCATGCTAATGAGATCACCTACAGTAGAAACTCCAGGGCCGGAGATCCTGCCAGGTAGGGTATTGGGTCACAGGACTGACTGTCTGTCTGTCTGGGAGCTTTCTGGGAAGGGAAGCTAGACCCTGACTTAGAAAAGGACTCTTTTCAACTCTTATTTCCTGTGGGCATGAAATAAAAAAAAAAAATCTTTGGATCACAGTTGAAAGGACCTCAGAGATCACTTTAGTCCACTCCCCACCCCCTCTTCCCAGAGGGTCTCCTCCAGTAACAAATCCAACAAGGGAACATCTAGTGTCTACACTAAGATTGCCAGTGATGGGAACTGAACAATCTTGAGCCCTTTCTCTTTTAGAAGCAGATCTAGGAAGAGAGTATGGTTCCATGAAAAGAGCGCTGGATTTGGAGTGAAAGGATGTGGGTTCAAATCCTGGCTTCACTTGATTTCTCTAGGTCTCAATTTCCCTATCTGCAAAACAGGAGAGTTAGCCTCTAAGGTCCTTCCAAATCTTATTATTATAGATATGTAGATTATTATAAGATAACCCATAGCTAGCATTTATATAGAGCTTTAAAGTTTGCAAAGTACTTTGTATGTATCATTACATTTTATTCTGACAACTCCGTCAGGTAGGTGCCATGATTCTTCCCATTTTATAGATGAGGCAGACAATGGTTAAGGGACTTGCTCAGGGTCACACAGCTAGTAGGTGTATGAGGCAGGCTTTGTCTTCCTGACTTCAAGTAAACTGTTCTATGCTACCTAAGTGCCAAGTGTGATAGTTTCCTCCTGTACTGAAATCTGTTGTCCTGTAACTTTTACTTATCATCAGAGCCATAACTGTCAATTTTTGCATCAGTGGCAACACAAAAAATGCTAGGTTGTTGCCAAGGGAGTGGAAAGGAGTTGCAGGGAATGGTATAACTGGCAGGGGTAGGGAAGAAACTCACTTAGAATATGATTATGGGGGAGGGAAGAAGGAAAGAAGCAAGCCACCTGGTAGTTTACTATCTTAAAAAATTCCTATCTTTTTGCACCTTCTACATTATACACCCTGGGTTAAAAACTCTATGTGTTCTACCCTACTTACACCTCAGCTTACTGGTCTTGATCCTGCCATCTGGAGCCAAGAAAAATAATTTTAATGCTTCTTCTACATGTCAGCTGTTCCTCAAATGTGTGAAAAGCAGAATCATGGACCCTCCTAAATCTTCTATTCTCTTAAATAAATTGCCCTGTTTCCTTGAACTGACTTACCTCTGATATTATTCTAAAGTTCCACACCCTGGCTCTGGCCAGGGAATGGGGAGTCACCATGATCTTGACTGGAGTCAGTCCAGTAGCGTTGATATGGTATTGATTTGATGATTATTTCCAGAGTGAGAGGTAGAAAGAAGCACATGGGACAGCCCATATGCTAAGATGCTTGGTGGTCTGGGCCAGGTTGGGACTAAGGTCCAGGCTCCAGACTAGAAAGAAATGAAACAGTTGTAGAACATTTACCTAACACAGGGGTTCTTAATCTGGGGTCCATGAAGTTGTTTAAAAAATATTTTGATACAATTGATATAATTTCCTTTCTAACATTTTATATATATATATATATATATATATATATATATATATATATATTAAACGTTTTATTAACTTTTTAGTGAGGCAATTGGGGTTAAGTGACTTGCCCAGGGTCACACAGCTAGTAAGTGTTAAGTGTCTGAGGCCAGATTTGAACTCAGGTCCTCCTGACTCCAGGGCCCATGCTCTATCCACTGCGCCACCTAGCTGCCCCAACCTTATATATTTTTCATGCTTTTAAAATACTTATTCTGCGCAGGGATCCATAGAGTTCACCAGGTTGCCAGAGGAGTCCATGAAAAAACAACAACAACCAGGTTAAGGGTGCCTGATCTAACAGTTAAAAACAAAAAGATTTAACAATAGCAGGAAAAGGATATTCATCAGGGTCACAGTACTGATGCAGGTGGGCACAGATCTTTTTGCCTCCACATTTGTCATGGTGGCATGGCCAATCAACACTGTGTCAAGTCTGGGGCTTCCTGATTTGTTGTGAGAGGAGTAACCGGGAAGTTACACCAACAGATCCAGCTGTAGTCTCCTTATCATTTGTCTGCTAGTTTCCTTTAGTCTTAAGTTTCAAGAATGTTTTCATTCCCTTTTAGGGAGAAAAAAAAAACTATCCTGGGCTACAAGGAGTAGACATCACTCCTTTCATACCTGGATGTTTCCTTGTTTCCTGGTGGATGTCCTGAAGGCAACTAAAGATGTAGGTCAGGTGCTCAGGAGAGCTCCCAGGGCAGGATCTATAGATCTGGAAGTCATCATGTGTGGATATGCTGATTGAAAGGAGAGAGTGTAGAAGAGCCAAGGACAGACTCTTGAGGGCACATCCACATTCAGGAAGAAGGGGGAAAATGAGTGAAAGAGATGGAAAGGGGGCAGTTAGAGAGAAAGAAGTAGGAGGATTTTTAAGAGAATGCAGCATCTTTGAAGTTGAGGCAGGAGGGAATAGCTAGTCATTTCCTGGACCTTATGAAAGGGAGAGATTTTAGAATTAGGGAATCTCAGAGCTGGGGGTAGAGGGAAGTAGAGGGAAAGAAAATTTTATTAATCAATTTATTAATCAATCAATCAACAAGCACTGATTAAATAAGCACTTAGTATGTGCCAGAAACTGTTCCAAGCACTGGAGATACAAATGCAAAGATGAAATTATCCCTACTTTCAAGAAGTAGCGGCCATTTTAGAAGTGTTCTAATTCGATGCCCTGTCTGATGAGGGAATCTTGTTTATAGCACCCTAACAGGTGGTTGTCCACCTCTGGGTATGGAAAACTGTCCACTTTCAGAGGCAGCCCATTATATTTTTGGATAGTTCTAGTAAAATACTGAGGTAAATGCAATTTCCCTTTTGTGGTCCCCAAAGTACAAAGGATAATTGTAAAGTTCAAGTACCTGGCACATAGTAGGCACTTAATAAATGCATATTCCTTTCCCTGTCCTTTCCTTCACATTTCCACTCTTGATTTAAGAGGTGATGAAAATTCTATCTGTATAAAAACATTCACCCTCTGTTCTCTGTTCCAGTCATGATGTCTAATAGTTTCACTGTCTCTACTCACTCTCTTAGCTTTAGGTTTAAGATACATTTCTTTTATTTTTTTGGTGAGGCAATTGGGGTTAAGTGGCTTGCCCAGGGTCACACAGCAAGATACATTTCTTAAAATGAATATATTTTACCCAGATTGCTAACACATCAAATGACTAGCACTTGGCAACTGACTAGTTTATTGGCAGGAATTAGTTTATCAGGTTAGGAGAGACAAAGCCTTGCGGGATGCATTATAGGACATCTAAGTTTTGGTGAGGCATCTAGGTGGCATGGTGAATAGGATGTAGGACTTTGAGTCAGGAAGTTCTGAGTTCAAATCCTAAGTTAGATGCTTACTAGTTGCATGCCCTTGGGCAACTCACTTAACTTATCTCTGCCTCAGTTTCTTCCTAGAAACTTACCACATATAAAAAATGATAATAATAATAGCATCTACCTACCAGGGTTGTTGTGGGGATAAGATAGTCTGAGCAAAGTGCTTTGCAAACCCTAAAGATGCAATAAATGTTAGCTATCCTTCTTCTCATAAGGGATTAAGAAGAGAGTGAGAGGAGAGAAAGTGATGTCTACCTTTTGTAGATGGCATTTTTGAGGAGTTTAAATATAAAGAGCAGAAGAGATATAAGATGATAGTTATCAGGAATAGAAGGATCAAGTGAGGGCTTTTTTTCAGGATTGGGAAGACATGGGCATGTTTGTAGGCAGTAAGGAATGAGTCAATAGAGAGGGAGAGAATGAAAAGAAGTGAATAGGAGGTGACAGAGGGAAAAATCAGTTGTAGGAGATAGGATGGCATAGGATCATTTGAATAAGTAGAGAGCTTAGCCTTGGTAAAGAGTAAGACCACTTCCTCATATGAGATAGGGGTGAAAGAGGAGATAGTGGTGGTAGGCATCTGAATGAGAGGAGATGAGGAAGGGGAGAGAAAGGGGAATTCACAGCTAATGGCCTCATTTTTTCCTGTAAAATATGAGGCAAAGTTCTCAGATCAAAGGATGGGTGGAAGGAGTGTTATGGGAAATTTGAGGAGGGCTGAAAAAGTTTGGAAGAGCCACTGTGGAGAGTGGGATAGTGAGTGATAAGAGAAGTATAGTAGGATTGCCTAGCAGTAGTGAGAACCCAATTAAGGTTGTATAAACATAAATCTGTAATGGACCCAGTCAGAAGATTTGAGTTATTTTCTTCACTTTCATTCATCACCTTGTATGTAGGAGTGAAAGTAGGTAGTGGTTGGAGTGATCTAAGATTGAGGCTTGGCAGGATATAATCAGTGATATGATAAGGGGGCTGGGGATTCAAGAGAGGGGGACAGGGTAGAGTTGAATTGGTCTGCCAAGGGATCAAGATGGGGAAAAAAGGAGAGAGTGGCTAATGTAGGGGAGATAGCTTGAGAGATAACTGAGTGATCAAGGTATTGAAGGTCACAGTGTAGATGGAGTAAGATTTTTGTAAAGGAAGACAGAGGAAGAAGTGAAAAGTCAATGGATTATGGTTGGGAATTTCAGAATTCTTGAACATAGATATGGTACATGTGGGTGACGGCAAGGTCAAGAGTATGACTATTTGTGTGTGGCTGAGATAAGGTAGAGGAATAGGTCATGGGAAGTGAGTAGGTTGAGGAACTGAGTGGTTAGGGTACTTGAGGGAGGGATAGATGTTGAAGTTCTCTAGTATGAGATCAGGAACTGGGGAGGAGATAAAAATTGTGACTTATGTACAGAATTCACTGAGGAAGGAAGGAGGGGGAGTGACCTTGGGGTCTATAGGCAACAACTACCAAGATTTTGATTGAATGGTAGATATGAATAACATGGAGTTCAAAGAAAGAGAGGTTACTGGGTGATGGAAGTAGGGGGAGCAATGGGGAAGTGGCAATGGGGAACAAAGAGTTTCCTAACTTCTTCCTCAACCAAATGAACTGAGGAGAATGAACAAAGTCAGCGCTAGAAAGGATGGCCAGGGAGGCTGTGTCACTATAAAGGAGCCAGGTTATAGTAATAGCTGGTAGATGGAAGGAATGGCAGAGGAAATGATTTAGAATGAAGGGAAGTTTGTTGCCTTTGGAAAAAGCATTCCAGGGCGCACAGTGGAAGAACTGGGTAGTGTTCAGTTGAAACTTTTGGGTGGGAGGGTTGAGGAGCTGGGATTAAGAAACTGAGTGGCAGTGATAAAGAAAGGGATTTGAATAATGATCCACAGGAGTTCAGAAACACTGGGGTATGAAAGGATGAGCAGCTGTGAGAATATCCATAATTGTGTGAAAGGTACCACTCCTCTTCCCAATGGGGATTAGAGATTGGGTTTGAGGCAAGGGCAGTAGGAGATGAGAGGCACAGAGTCAGGTCAGATGGAGGCATCCACTTCATTACCCCTCTTCCCTCCATAGGCCGGAGATTTGACAGGAAAAGGGTGCAGTGGGAGATGGAAGTCAAACCTATCTTGCTGGTTTTAACACTTCCCCTGAGGATATTTTCTTCAACTAGATCTTCTTGAGGTTGCCCCAGAAGCTCTAAAACATTTCTCCATCTTTTTATGTCTTTAACAATCACTACTCTCTTCAAAGAGTCAATAGTGGGCTGTTTATAGTTTTTTTCCTCCAGAATCTTTCTTTTGAGGGCTACTCTGAGGCACAGGTTTTCAAATGACCAATTTATCCATCCCCAGGAAATGCCAGCTATCATTGGGAGCTATCCAAAGCCCTCATTCAGGAAAAGGACTGTGTTCTAAAACCTGTAGAAGTCGAAGGTCCTTAGAAATGGGCAGCTAATCACCCAATTGAGCCTGATGGCTGAGCCATCAGGGGAGTGCTCCTGACACCCCTGCCATTCCTTCTAGGGGTCCTCACTCTCCTTGTCTGGAGATGCCAGCTCTGGGAGAGGATTTGTTATT
This sequence comes from Dromiciops gliroides, assembly GCF_019393635.1. Taxonomy (NCBI): domain Eukaryota; kingdom Metazoa; phylum Chordata; class Mammalia; order Microbiotheria; family Microbiotheriidae; genus Dromiciops; species Dromiciops gliroides. The sequence goes on from NC_057862.1 coordinate 664,055,890, forward strand.
TGATTGTGGAGATAATAGGGAGTTACTGGAGTTTACTGACTAGGCAAGTAACATGGTCAGAACTGCTTTTTAGGAAGATGAATTTGACAACTGAGCAGAGAACAGTCTTTTTTCTCTCCTGCTGTCACTAATCTCCCTCCCTCCCCTCTGTGAAAACATACAAGTTTTGGGTGTCCCCAAACCCTCTTTCTCTTAAATCCATAAAATCATCATTCTAGAGCTTGAAGGGACCACAGAGGCCATCTGGTCCATCTCCTTCATTTTACGAATAAGGAAACTGGGGCTGAGGGATATCAAGTTACTCACCAAAGATCACAGAAGTAGTAAGTGGCAGAGTCCAGGATCTGAACTCAGGACCCATAACTACAAGTGCAGCAGGAAAATTGAGTGCTCTTTCCATAGCACCATCCTGTCACTCAGCTGAGATACAATTATTATTTGAAAGTCTCACTGGAACATTAAGGTGGAAAAGGAAAATGAATGAATGAATGAATGAATGAAGCATTTATTAAATACCTACCACATATAAAGCACTATGCTAAACATGGAGATACAAACTGAAAAGTAAGACAGCCCTGGTTCTTAGGGAGCTCACATTCTAATGATGAAGATAGCACATAGGGATGGTTTCAGCTGCATGGCATATGGAAAGGTCCCATGATGCTTAGAGTGCAGTGGCAAAACAGATGGTCAAGCCTCTTCTTTAATGACACTTCCAATGATAAAATTATATCAGTTTCTGATGTTAAACTATTTGACAGAGCCAAGGGCTTTAGTGACAAGACCTTTATTTTCTGGGGGCTCTGTGGTTGTAGCACCTGTAGAAATAGTGACCAGGTTGCACCTCTACCAGGGTTGCTTCCCAGAAGGATGACTGAGGGCACTGGGATGGAAGCCTTGCTGATCCCAAGGCTATTGTGTTCAGGAGACTAGGCTGTCTTTATCACAATATGGTCAAGCTAATGTTGGTTTGATTTACCCAGAACATGAATCTTCCTGTCTATTCCCCAGGGTGTCTGGATGCTTCATCTTGCCTGGCTTACCTGCCCTGTGTGTGGCATCTGGTTGGCAGCTGATAGGGATTCTTGGCCCCCTCTCCACAAGAGTTGCTTTTCTGGATGATGGCTGTGAGGACTGGGTTGAAAGCAGGACTTGTGGCTTGGGGTGGGTGATGGAAGGGGTGTGGTGTGTGTTTCCACTCGAAGGACTCCTATTGGTGGCAGTTGGTCAGCAATTGTTGCTTCTGGTGGTGAAGAAAATGGACCCCTAATGTCTTATAGAAGCATATGCTTACCAAAACTTAAAGGTCTTATTTATTTAAATCTAGTCTAAAAGCTTCTAGTTTTACTACTGACCCATTGCAATTCCTTGGTTACCAACCTGACATATTCTTTCATATTAGATAAATTAGTCTGGTTCTTCATTAGGAGACTCTGTCCAGCATTCAGGACTGCTGAATCTTTTTCCTCCCATCAAGTTCTGGCTACTGGCCATATTGTGACTCCAGAGAATGAGTCAACCCATTCCAAGAGCAAAAATGCTCAACACTGGATGAGTCCAATGACCATTTCTTGGCCACTTTCCCAAGCTCCCAAGCCAATAAATCATTCACATGGTAGTACTTTCCTAGAATTCCATTGTTTTACAACATCTCAATTTTATAATAACTTATTCATTCCATAAATATTAAACACTTATTACATGAAAGTAAGGAAATAAGCATTTATGAAGTACCTACCATGTGCCAGTTGCTGTGCTAAGCACTTTACTAGTATTATCTCATTTTAGCCTCACAACAACCCTGTAAGGTAGGTGCTCTTATGAACCTCATTTTACAGTTGAAGAAATGAAGGCAAGTAGACATTAAGTGACTGGCCCAGCCTCATACAGCTAGTGAGAATTTTCCTGATTCCACGTTCAGCTCACTTGACTGCTTTTTTGCCTGTTTACTCATCTGTAAAATGAGGATGATAATAACACCTTTCTTCCAGAGTTGTTGAGGATCAAATGAGATAATATTTGTAAAGCATTTAGCACAGTGTCCAGCACATAGTAAGTACTATATAAATGTCAGCTGCTGCTACTACAATTACTACAACTACTATGACTTCTTCTTTTTCTTCTTCTTCTTCTTCTTCTTCTTCTTCTTCTTCTTCTTCTTCTTCTTCTTCTTCTTCTTCTTCTTCTTCTTCTTCTTCTTCTTCTTCTTCTGCTGCTGCTGCTGCTGCTGCTGCTGCTGCTGCTGCTGCTGCTGCTATTTCCACTGCACCAGAAAGCTATGTTTAGTTGCAAGGTAGAAAGTCAGACATTGGGGCATAATAGAGAATTGGTCTTGAGACAGCAATTCTCAAGACAGGGTTCAAGCCCTTCCTGGCTGAATGAGCCTGGGCAAATCACTTCAATTCTTCATATCATCAGTCAACTTTTAAAAACTGAAAACATGGGGCAGCTAGGTGGCGCAGTGGATAGAGCACCGGCCCTGGAGTCAGGAGTACCTGAGTTCAAATCCAGCCTCAGACGCTTAACACTTACTGGCTGTGTGACCCTGGGCAAGTCACTTAACCTGAATTGCCTCACAAAAACAAAAACAAAAAACAAAACAAGAAAACCCCTGAAAACAGGGGCAGCTAGATGGTGCAGTGGATAGAGCACCGGCCCTGGAGTCAGGAGTACCTGAGTTCAAATCCGGCCTCAGACACTTAACACTTACTAGCTGTGTGACCCTGGGCAAGTCACTTAACCCCAGTTGCCTCACTAAAAAACAAACAAACAAACAAAAAAAACCCTGAAAACAATTGCTCATCTTCTTTAGTCAACAGTTTCCTTACAGGAAGTTTACTATATTAATAAAACCACGGGTTTGGATTAAAAAAAAGTCTCTGCTGCCCCATCCCCCACTCCCAAACTGGGACTATAAAGACAAAATGAAAAATGGTCTTTTTCCTAAAATAGTTCAGGTGAGGGAATGGGGAATAACACCAATGCAGATAAATATAAGCAAGATTATTCAGAGAGGAAGAGAAGGGTGCTTAAAATGAAATGCAGTATTTATACAGATTAGTAAATACAAAACAATTTAAGGAGGGAGAGAGAACACTGATTAACAACTAGGGAGATCAAGAAAGGCTTCCTATAGCAGGGGACAACTGAGTTGAGGCTTGAAGGAACATAAATATTTTAAGATGCAGAAGTGAGGAGAAAGTGTTATGCAGAGACCATGGGATAGCTGGCCAAAGGTTTGGAAGTGGGAGATGGAGTGCTGTATTTGAGGAACAGAAAGTGTATGAAGGGGAATGGTAATTGAGGATAAGGCTATAGGACTTTCAAAGTGATTCCTGAGGAGTTTGTATCTTTTCATAGAGGCAAGAGGCAGGCACTTAAGATTCTTGAAAATGGGAACAGCATGGTCATTCTTATGTTTTAGGAAGATTACTTTAGTAGAGACATACACAAGAAGCAGGGAAATATTAGGAAACTATCACAATTGGTCAGGCATGAAATGATGAGGACCTAATTAGAGGGATCATAGCATTAATGGAAATGAATGAATGTAAGAAATGATGTAGATACTATTTCTATTTTTTTTGTTTTTCTTTTTTGAGAGTTTTCCCTTTTGCTCTAATTCTTCTTTCACAGCATGACTAATGTAGAAATGTTTAATGTGATTGTGCATACATAACCTATATCAGATTGCTTGCTGTTTTGGGGAGAGGGGAGGGGAGGGAGGGAGAAAAATTTGAAACTAGAAATCTTATAAAAATAAATGTTCAAAATAACCACGTGCTTCCCAGAAGATCATCTTATGCTGATGCTGTTATTTTGTATACAGTACATTTCTCTCTGCTTCAGTTCATGTGGGTCTTTCCAGGTTTTTCTGATAGCATCCTGTTCATCATAATTTTTATATAGTACCTTGAACTTGACAGAGAATTTTCTTCACAAGAGCCCAGCAGAGTAGGTACCATATGTTTTGACATTGTAGTCAAGCATCATAACTATTTCCCTCCATCCCATTCCCTTCCAATGATATTTATTCTATTGTCTATCTTATTTTGCCCTAATCCTCCTCATAAGTGTTTTGCTACTGACTGCCCTCCTCCCCCGCTCTACCCTCCCTTCATTCACCCTTCCCTCCTTCCTCTTCCCTTCCTACTTTCCTATTGGATGCGAGTGTTATTCCCTCCTTGAGCCCACTCCGATGAGGTCATGGCCTTTGACTACCATGTAGAATTTATGTTCAATTGTTTGAGTGTTAGGGTGGGGATGGGAGGGGAGGGAGGAAGAGAAGTTGGAACACAAAGTTTAAAAAAATTGATGTCAAAGTTTGCTTTTACATGTAATTTGGAAAATAAAAGTCGAAAATAAAAATTAATGGGGGAAATATTGTTTTTAAAAAATAAAATTACCATAAGAGCTCAAAAAAAACCCCCAAATGTTGAAAACTATCTCTACATGTAACTAGAAAATATTAAAATACTTTTATGATTAAAAAAAGAAATGATGTAGAGGTAGAAATGTGAACACTTGGATTGAATACTGGGGTGAAGTAACAAGGAGAGAAAGTGAAGAGGTAAGGATGACTCAAGAGGATATGTCAGAATAACACACACAATTTCTACCCTCAGTAAGAAACTTTACCACTTCATTGATCACTTTGAAAATTTTAGTGTCATCACAGTATTTCACCAAATTTTTGTAGGCAGAACTCTAACTAGGGTGTCTCAACTAGGGCTCTGTTTCGGGCCACTGAAATTTAAAGAGAATAAAAATGTATACCAGGTGAGTTCCTAGCTCCACCCTGCTCTTCCCTAGGCAGCAACCTTCCCAGCAGTGATCTGGTGGTGTTTCTCCCAATAGAGGTTGATTCAATCAATCAATTCATCTATGAACATTCATTAAGAGCCTGTTATGTAGCAGGCATTGTTCTTGTGCAGAGAGAAAAAAATGAGGTATCTTCCCTCAAGAAGTTTATTTCTGGATATCTCTTTTCATTTGGGTCAGTATCATGGTCACTATTCACTTACCTTTTCCATAGCTTCCATCATAGTGGGCATGGGGGCATATTTAACGATGCTTTCTTTAGGTACCTGAACTTCTTCTTACAGATTCTTGCTCTCAGGGCAACACTGGCAAGTAATCCTTTAGGTTCTGCATCAGGAAAAGCTATTCCTCTTGCTCCATGTTGATTATCTCTCCCCTTCTCGTTCCCCCAATTCAGGCTTAAATTTAGAAGGCTAAAGCTGCTTTTAACTCCCTGATAGGACAACCACATATGGGACGACCAGGAGAGAATTGTACTTACTTTAAGCCTTCCATCTGATGTCAGCACTTAGCACAGTGCTTGGAACATAGTATGTATTTAATAAATGTTAATTGATAGTTGACTGACAGAAGGGGCCTTTAGAAATCAGTACTCTGCACTCATCTACAGGTCTTATTCTGCATTTCTTCTGTTTCTTGCCTTTTCATATTGGTTGATCCTTGAGACTGTGACCATCCTAAGGCATCATTCAATTTGTCTCTATGGAGGGAATTCTACCAGATGCTACCTCCCTCATCAATTTCAGCATTGCACTTAGGCTACATCTCTAAGAAACCCAGACATCTAGCTGCAAGATGGTGGTGATGATGACTGACGATGATGACAGTGACAGTGGTAACAACCATCATCTCATCAAAAAATTGAGGAAAAATGAGATACTTTGGGTTTTGTATAGAGCTTTCTCCTCCCCCAAACCTTGCAAAGTTGTTCAATGGTATCCCCATTTCACAGATGAGGTAACAGGCCCTGAGTAGCTAGATGACCTGCCCAGCAATTAAGGTCAGAGGCAGGATGGAAACTCAAGTTTCCTGATTCAATGCACAGTGAAACACTGAATCCATGCTAGAGTGGTTGCTGCTAATTATTTGAAAGTGCAGTTCTAAAGCCTGGTGGAAGGGTTTGTTGGAGTGCCTCTTTTGCAACAGGGAACTCTATCAAGTGGAAAAAGAAGAAAAGAGATCACCTTAAAATTCCTTTGGCTGATTTTAAAAAGAGAACTGGGTCACAGAAATAATTTCCCTAAAGCTCTCCCGAATTCTAAGACAAGCACAATTATGTTTAATTAAGTATGTAATTAATGTCTGTTATAACTCTCATATTAGGTCCAATTGATGATACACTTGAGTTGTATTTTTATGGACAATATATATACTTAATAGTATGTTTATTATACCAGTGACCCCAATTTGTGTAATTTTATTTTGCTCATTTTACTAGACTTAGAACATAGCGTTTCTATTTAAAATTATTACAGAGGCTTAGAATTATATCTTTCTTTTATAAAATAATCTTAGCCATAGCTACAATTAATTTGAAACTGATATTTTGGTGATTTTTTTTTGGATTAGGCTATTGTGTTTTTTTAATTAATAAAGTATTTTTTTCCCATTATATGTAAAGATAGTTCTCAACTTTTGTTTATACAAGCTTTCCAATTTCAGATTTTTCTCCCTCCCTCCCCTCCCTCCCTCCTCCCCTAGACAGCAGGTAATCTGATATAGGTTTTATATATATACACATACATAATAACATTAAACATATTTCTGCATTAGTCATGTTATAAGAGAAAAGTCAGAGCAATAACGAAAAACCTCAAAATAGAAAAACATCAGCACCAAAAACAAAAGAAATAGTATGGTTCAATCAGCATCTCTACTCCACAGTTCTTTTTGTTTTTCCTGGATTTGGAGATCTTCTTCTATTATGAGTTCCCTGGAACTCTTCTGTACCATTGCATTGGTGAGAAGAATATAGTCCATCACAGTAGATCAAAACTCAATGTTGATGATACTGTGTACAATGTTCTTCTGGTTCTGCTCATCTCACTTATCATCAGCCCATGCAAGACCCTCCAGGTTTCTCTGAACTCCTCCTGCTCATCGTTTCTTACAGCACAATAGTATTCCATTGTATTCATGTACCACAACTTGTCCAGCCATTCCTCAATTGATGGGCATCCCCTCAACTTCTAATTCCTTGCCTTTGGTGATATTTTTATGACATGATTTCCAGTAACATATTGTAGGAAACATTGGGGGATGCTTATTTAGTCATCTTGATTAGAGGGGTTCTTCCATCATCAGGATATCTTGATATCACATCAGGTAGAAATATTACATTTATTACTCAAGTATGCAAAGCAGGATGCTATGATATTATATTCATAAATCCCTTACCACAGTGCTTGGCACATAATAGGTGCTATATTCTTTCTTCCCTCCCTATGTGCTAAGAATATTAGGCTGTCATCAAGGAGCACATTATAATCTGATGGAAAATACAAGTTTCTCTTTTAAAAATCAAACAAAGTGGGCAGCTAGGTGGCACAGTGGATAAAGCACCAGCACTGGATTCAGGAGTACCTGAGTTCAAATCCGGCCTCAGACACTTGACACTTACTAGCTGTGTGACCCTGGGCAAATCACTTAACCCACATTGCCCCACAAAAAAAATAAAAAAAACAGCTGAATTTTAATAGTACTAATAAATGATATTTTAAGAAATTACCAGTAATTAAGATAGCAAAGAGACATCACATATGTCATTTCCCTTCTCACTAATCCTTAGCTATTATAAATTTATTCCAATCCTCACCTGTATTCAGAAACCTTCATTATAACATTAATTTATAACTTGTGCTTCTTTTCACTTAATGTCAAACAATCTGATCACAATTTACCGTCCTTCTACTTCTCTCTTTCTTTACCCTCTCAGCTGAGAACCTTTTCTCATATTTCACTAAAACAAAACAAAAAAATGAGACTATTTACCAAGGGCTTCCTCTTTTCTCCTCCTCCTCAATTAACATCACTCAGATGCCTTTGGGACTATCTCTTCCTTCACTCATCTTGCATAATGAAGTAGCTCTTCTCTTTGCCAAGGCTAGCACTTTTATATGCATTGGTTATCCCATTCTAGCCCATCTTCTTCAGCATATCGTCTCCTCTAACATCTTTATTTTCTCACTAATCATCAATCTCTGTCTATTGACTGCTTCCCTAATGCCTACAATGTATTCAGAAAATCATCACTTGATCCATGCATCCCTACTAGCTACATCTTATATCTCCCCCTCCACTTTTTGTGACTCAATTCCTTAAGATGTCCATCTCCAATATATGCCTTCCTCTGTCTTTCATTCTCTTAACTAGACAGCACAGTGGCTCCCAATCTCATCATTCAATAGAAGTTACTCTCTCCGAAGTTACTAATTTAAAAATCTAATGACTTCCACTCCCCTCCCCCCACCAGTCTTCATTCTTCTTGACCTCTCTTCAGCCTATGACACTGTCTACCATGCTCTTCTCCTTGATGTTCTCTTCTTTCTAGGTTTTCCTGACACAACTTTTCTGTTTCTCCTCCTCCCTGTCCCATGGCTCCTTCTCAATCTTCTCTGTTGAATCTTCATCCAGGTCCTGCCTCCAACACTTGAGTATCCCCTAAGGCTCTATCATAGGCTTCTTTCTCTTCTCTCACTATGCTATCTCCATTGGTGATCTTATCAGCTCCCAAGGGTTCAATTATCATCTCTATGCTGATGATTCCTTGATACTTATCGAGCCTTAACCTCTTTCCTAATCTCAGTTTCACATCTCCAATTGTCTGTTGGACATTTCCAACTGAATGTTCTATTAGATGTCTTAAACTCAACATATCCAAAATTGAACTAATTCTCTTTCCCCTCAAAACCTCTCCTCTCTCTGCCTTCCTATTATGAATGAGGACACCACCATCTTCTTAGCCACCCAGACTTGCAATTTAGGTATCACCTGTAATAACTCAGCTCTGTGATTTCTTTGTATCCAGTCAGTTGCCAAGTCCTGTTGAGTCTGCCTTCAAAACATCTCTCCTTTATATCTTCCCTTTCCCCCTCTGACACTGCTGTCACCCCAGGAGAGACCCTCATTGCCTCATGCCCTCTCTTTTTTTTTTCTAATTTTTTTTTTTTTGGTGAGGCAATTGGGGTTAAGTGACTTGCCCAGGGTCACACAGCTAGTAAGTGTTAAATGAGGTTGGATTTGAACTCAGGTCCTCCTGAATCCAGGGCCAGTGCTCTATCCACTGCATCACCTAGGTGCCCCAGCCTCCTGCCTTCTCAATAGCCTATTGCTTGGTCTCCCTGCCTCTGACATCCACTGTATTTTTCCCATTAATAGTAGTGACTCTAATTCTTATGAGTCTGTGGGTCTGACTATGGAAACCTTCTATTCAGGACAACCTTGATTACCCCTATTACACAAACACACACACACAAACACACACACACACAAACACACACACACACACACACACACTTCCAGTGGTTCTCTGTCACCTCCCAACTCTTGTTTGGTATTCAAAGACCTTCATAAGCTGTCCTCTTTCTACCTTTCTGGTTTTGGGGGTTTTTTTTGTTTGTTTGTTTTTTGCACCTTACCCTTTCTACTCCCAATACCTACTCTTTTTTTTTAGTGAGGCAATTGGGGTTAAGTGACTTGCCCAAGGTCACACAGCTAGTAAGTGTTCAGTGTCTGAGGCCAGATGTGAACTCAGGTACTCCTGATTCCAGGGCCAGTGCTCTATCCACTGCACCACCTAGCTGCCCCTAATAACTACTCTTTGATCCAATGACACTGGCCTTGCTACTCTTTTTTTTTTTTTTTTTTGCTGGGCAATGGGGGTTAAGTGACTTGCCCAGGGTCACACAGCTAGTAAGTGTTAAGTGTCTGAGACCGGATTTGAACTCAGGTACTCCTGAATCCAGGGCCGGTGCTTTATCCACTGTGCCACCTAGCTGCCCCTGCCTTGCTACTCTTAACACAGGATACCCTAATTCCCAATGCCATACGATTTCCTGAATCTCATACTGGAATACATTTTCCTATCTCCCATGCCTGAAATTCTCTTTCTCATTTCCTAACCTGGCTTCCTTCAAATCCCAGTGAAAATTTCACCTTCTAGAAGAAGTCCTTCCTTATCCTTGCCCTTAATGCCAACATTAGCCTTCCCTCTGTTGATTATCTTCAATTTATCCTGTATAGATATCTTTTGCTTATATGTAGTTTCATTTCTGTCTCCCTCCATTAGACTGTGAAATCTTTGAGAGAAGAGACTGGTGTTTTTGCTTGCTTTTAAAAAAACCCACCAAATCAATCTTTGTGTTCCTCAGTAATTGGGATAGTATTCGACACAAAGTAGATGCTTAACCAATGCCAGTTGACATCCTTCTTAGGAAGAATACATAGTTCTGGGACTCATTCACTTATCTGCTAATAGTTTTCTTTCTCTTTATGATTTCTTGTAGCTAATCAGAGGTGGGGTTTTAAATGGCCTTTTTCCCACTCTATTTTCCTCTTGCCACTTTTCTGAACATAGAAGAAGGGGAAAGAGGGCAATCACAGTGACACCCATGTAGTTCTAGCTTAGTTGAATAAATTAATGAACTCTTGTGAATAATTTCCCCCATTATAGATTTTTCTGCTAAACTTATCTCTAAAGTAAAGAGTCCTTAGTAAAGATCCTCTTTAGTAAAGATACCTTGATTTTTGTCCTTACTAAAGAGTCCTAAGTAAAGATTCCTCTTTAGTAAGGAGACCTTAATTTTTGTTTTCTAGGAGCTAGAGCTTATATCAATGGAAACTTACACACAATACAATATAGAAATTAAACACTTTTTTAGCTGGCTTCTTTAGCAACCGATATGATACACCAACATTCAACTCCCTATTAAATAGGAGCTAATATTAATGGGAATGCTAGGTGGCACAATGGATAGAGTACCAGGCCTGGAGTCAGGAAGGCCAGAATTCAAGTCTGGCTTCAGACACTTCTTGTGTGACCCTAGGCAAGTCATTTCACCCTGTTTGTCTTAGTTTCCTCATCTGTCAAATGAGCTGGAGAAGGAAATGGCAACCGAGATTTAAATTATTTTCATGTGACACATGCATACCCATATATACATAGATATACATTTAGCCTGAATCTCACTGTATCCTGGAACTCCTGACTGTCCTACATCAATGCAGTTGTTTTGGGTAATCAGTTATACAACTCACAGTCTGAAGTTTCATTCAATATAAACTCTTCATTTCCATGTTGCCCAAGATACACAAATCCAATAGCAAAAGCGTTTAATTAAGACATAAAAGAAACATGAATAGCAAAAAAGAAATCAATGAGTACATTCATTCTCTACCCCATACCCAAATGGGTGCAATATCTTGTGTGTCCCCAGATGGGGTACTGAGGGTAGGAAGCTACTTGGAGAAAACTTATGAGAGATGGGAAAGTTTTAATAATAATAGCAAAATGTTTGACAGGTGTTATCTCATTTTATCCTTACAACAACCTAAGGAGGTAGGTGCTATTATTATCCCCATTTTATAGAGAAGGGAACTGAGTCACACAGTAAGTGTCTGAGGTCACATTTGAACTCAGGACTTCCTGACTCTAAGTCCAGCATTTTATCCACTTGTACCACCTAACTGCCAAAGGGCTGGGGTGAAAGGAGTGATGAAATTGTCAGTCAGTCTTCTTTCAACTCTCAGCAGGCTTGTAGTGGCCAGCAAATAAATCTTTTAATCTCTCAAGGGCAGGCTGGAGTTTCCTGGAGTAACTCAGCCTGGCCCCCAGGTCATTAGGATTCCTCTCTGTCCCTGTTTGCTCCTCAAGCTCAGGCTGTTGTACGTTTCTTATTTTCATCTCCTAGTTTGTCTCCCTACTTCACTTATGTTTGCTCAGATTTACCCTAGGCTTCCCTGAATGTTCAGCCCAGGTATTTCTTCTTTTCTCCCCTTTTCTAAATCCATATGTCTGAGGCAAGCTCTTACTCCAGGGTAATGCTCCTGGGGTTCTGAAATCTAAGGTATTTTGTCCCATGAATACCAGCTTCCCTCACTCATAATTGTAAATCTAAAGATAGCAAGTTTCTATTATTGTTCAGTTGTGTCCAACTCTTCGTGACCATGGTTTGGGGATTTTTCTTGGCAAAGATACTAGAGTGGTTTGCTATTTCCTTCTCTAGCTCATTTTACAGATGAAAAAACAGGCAAGCAGGTAAAGTGACTTGGCCAGGGTCATACAGCGAGTACATGTCTGAGGCCAGATTTGAACTCATGAAAATGAGTCTTCCTAATTCCAAGCTCAGTATTTATCCACTGTATCATTGTCTCCATATGTTTAGGTCACTTTTGCTCCTTCCCTAGGGTTACCAAAATTGAAACTAAAAACATACTATAGTCTAGCTCAATAAGAGTTCCTGCATCACCCCTGCCATTCTCACCCTCCTCATCCCAACCACTTAACTCATCATGTGATTTCAACGGTAGTATGGCCGAAACGCTTTCCATTTAAATTGGGCTTTAGAACCTTATGAGTAGGGGCAGCTAGATGGCGCAGTGGTTAAAGCACCAGCCGTGGATTCAGGAGTACCTGAGTTCAAATCTCACCTCAGACACTTGACACTTACTAGCTGTGTGACCCTGGGCAAGTCACTTAACCCCCATTGCCTGAACAAAACAAACAAAAAAAAAACAAACAAACAAAAAAAAAAAAAGAACCTTATGAGTAACTGTGATAAAATGCTAACAGAGCAAGTCAAATGTTGGCATGTCGATGATCCTATTCCTTTTCCACTCAGGATACTATGCAAGCTTTCCCACAGGCTCCAGGGCCTTAGAGGACTAAACTCTCAAGTTTTTCAGCCGTGACCCTGGGGAAAGTCTGAAACGAACCCCAAGGATTTCCTAAAAGGGGCCGTGAAAACTCTTGTTTCCTATTCCTCCAAAGGCCTAGGAGTTGGGAGCAGGTGGGGCTGTGTTCTCTGAAGCCTTCACTGCTGTGCGGAAGGCTGTCAGGAACCAACTTTTCCTCTTACTGTAAAGTAATAAAAATAAACAGCATCCTAACCTGCCTCCCTCCCTGCTGGAGAGAGGGACTTGTGTTTACAGCTAAACAGAGACCTGCTGCCGGTTCAGATCTCAGTAACACATTTAGGTCAGAAGTTTGAAAACATGATTGTGTTTATAAATCAGCAGTGACATACCAATGTCATGTCAGCAGAGGAAGGCAAAGGTCATGTTTACTGCAAGCAGAGGTACCGGCTGCTGTCTCGGCAGGTGGATTCCAGTGGAGGGGGGGCACTGTGGCTGAGGCTCTCCCAGAGCCTTATTGCCACTAGATTCACATGGCGCTCAGTACAGTTACAAGCTCAGGGAGTAAGAGGTAGATAGGAAGGGATGGAGTAGGTGCAAGTGAGGTGGACAGTCTGTGCAAAGGCCATGGAGATGGAATGTTCTGCAGGGAGAACAACCAGTATAGTTTGACTAGATCAGAGAATGAACAAATGGGAGTAATGTGAAATAAGTAATCAGATGGTGAAGGGCTTTAAATGGCAAACTGGAGTTCATAGTTGATTCCAGAGGCAACTAGGAGCCACTGAAGCTTCTTGAGCATGGGAATAACACAGTTACACCTGTGCTTTAAGAATACCAATGGGGAAGATGATGGATTAAAGAGGGGAGAAACTAGAGGGAGAGAATCCAGTTAGGAGGCTATCAAACTCTTCCAGGTAAGAGGTGATGAAATAAGATGACCATGTGAGTGGAGAAATGGCTATGAATGTGAGACTGGGGAGGTAGAATCAACAAGACTTGGAGACTGGGAAGGTCTAGGGGTTCTAGAGAAGTAGAAGAGTAGAAGATGATTGAAGTTGTGAACTTGGGTGATCATGATGGGAAATAACCATTTATTAAGCACCTACTATATGCTGGGCACTGTGTCAAGTATTTACAAGTATTATCTCATTTTTTTCCTTACAACAACCCTGAGAGGTAAGTGTTATTATGACCCCCATTTTACAACTGAGAAAATTGAGGCAGACAGAAGTTAAATGACTTGCCCAGGGTCACACAGTTAATCTGTTTCTGAGGTCACATTTGAACTCAGGTCTTCCTAACTCCAGACTCAGCACTCTATCTACTGAGCCATCTCATTGACTCTGATGCAGATCATGAACCATCCATGTCACCCTACCTTGTGCAGTTCTTGTCTATGACCAAGAAGAGGTCCTCCATAGAGATTGCTCTTTTTTATTGTTGTTGGGTTTTTTTTAGTGACACAATTGGGGTTAAGTGACTTGCCCAGGGTCACACAGCTAGTAAGTGTTAAGTGTCTAGGGCTGGATTTGAACCCAGGTACTCCTGACTCCAGGGCCGATGCTCTATCCACTGTGCCACCTAGCTGCCCGCAACAAACACTTTAAAGAAAAACCAACAAGCAACTTGGACAAAGAATTTATGGGTTATATACATGAGATTTCTGAGTAGTCTATCTGTCTCTGGCTTCCATTTCTTAATTCTCAACCATGTTTTCCAACATTTTTTGCTACCCTCCCTATGCCCACCTTTGAGTTGAATTAGCAACTATCAGTATAAATTTGGGATTTGGGTGACGCTGTCAAGTTATTAATATAATTTTTCTACCTTTTCATCCATTGCAATGACTATTGTAGTAAAAAATGCAATTATCTTTATGCTTGCTCTTTTTGCATAGGTTCACCACTGCCAGGTGGGGTGACCAAATGGAATGATCATCCTTGTGGCCTCTGAGTACATGATAAAACCAAAAATGCCAACACACTTATTTATTTCTCTAATGAGAGCCTTTTAGCGATCCTCCATCTAGCTCCAATTTCAAGTGTTTTTCTTTGATTGTTTGTTTCATTTATAGCAAGAATGTCATACAATCATAGAAATCATGACATTTGGAAGGGATCTCAGGGTATGTTCAGTCCACACCATTCATGAAGAAATCTCCACTGTCATATTTATAATAATTGGCCATGTAGCCTCCAATGAAAGAAAAAACACTATCTCCATCAGCCCATTCCACTTTAGAAACTTCCATTTAGTAGGAAGTTTTTTCCCCATAGCAAGCTTGAATTCACTTCTTTCCACCCATTGCTCCTAATCCTGTGCTCTGGGGTCAAACAGATCAAGTTCAATCCCTCTTCCAAAAAGCTTTCCCCATATCTGCAGATGGCTCTCATGCCCTACTCCACCTCAACTTCAGACTCGTCTTCTTCTTACAAACACCCCCAGTTCCTTCAACCAATCTTTAAATGTCATGTTCCTCCAGCAGCATGTCATCAATGAATCGGTCATTGGACAAAGGGTAGGATCACAACAATAATTCACATTTATGTTGTGCTTTCAAGTTTGCAAAATGCTTTCCTCCTATGATTCTTGTGACTTAGGTGTTGTAAGTATTATTATCCATCCTTGGCAGGTGAATAAATTGGAGCTTGCAGTTGGGTGACTTGATTAAGTCAAGGTCAAGGTTTTCCAACTATAAGTCATGGGGGTAGGGTGAGAAAAAAGGCTTTAACCAACTATGTCTCCTAACTCTTAGACCAGTGCTTTTTCTACGAACTACGCAGGATTGCTTCTTGGTTGTATAAGCCACGGAATCATAGAGTCACAAGACTGTGGAATACTGGATTACAGAATTATAAAACCTTAATGTCATAGGATAATGAGGTCTCAGAGCAGGGAAGGACTAATTCACCTCAGGAGATGGTTACTTGGTTTACCTTTCTTATAATCACCAGGCTGCTATTAGGGCCCGGGAAATTTAGGAAAGAATCATTTTGCTTTGTTTGTTGATCTGATTGTTTTTGGAGTTAATCAGGGTCAAGAGACTTGCCCAGGGTCAGGCAGCTAGTAAGTCATTTTGCTTTGTTTAAAAAAAATGTAAAGGGGCAGCTAGGTAGTGCGGTGGATAAAGCACCAGCCCTGGATTCAGGAGGACCTGACTTCAGATCCGACCTCAGACACTTAACACTTACTAGCTGTGTGACCCTGGGCAAGTCACTTAACCCCAATTTCCTCACCAAAAAAAAAAATGTAGGGGCAGCTAGGTGGCATAGTGGATAAAGCATTGGCCCTGGATTCAGGAGGACCTGAGTTCAAATCCAGCTTCATTCACTTAACACTTACTAGCTGTGTGACCCTGGGCAAGTCACTTAACTCTCATTGCCCTGAGAGAGAGAGAGAGAGAGAGAGAGAGAGAGAGAGAGAGAGAGAGAGAGATGTAGCTAGTAGCAGTGGCTTTTTAAAAAATATGTCAGCATTATGCTCTTATTTTATTTAGATATGGGGAGAAAGTGTCTGAGAATCGGGGGCTACAGCAGCTTCCCCTCTAGCAGAAAGGAGTCCTGGGGCCCCTAAGAAAGGGTTTCTAGCCTGGAGAAACCTCTCCCCCTTAAGGGTAAATGCCAAAGGTACTATGATGGTCATTTGGAATCTCTCTACCAATGAGGATTGTGATTGGGTTTTGCTTGGTAGATGAATGGGCTTAAATCCTACCTCAGCCAGATACTAGCTGTATGGCCCTTGGGCAAGCCATATCTTTTCTGGGCCACATCCCTAAAATGAGGGAATTGAATTAAGTGACCTCTATAATCCCCTCCTGTGTTAAATCAGTGATTTTGTATCCCCAGGCTGTTGCCTGAGCCACATAGAGTTTAAATGCCTTGCCCTGCATCCCGCTTTTAAATGTCGGAGGTGGGATTCGAAATCAAGGCTTTCCTCCCTTCATCATGATGGCCAGGCTGCTGCCGCTGCCTTCCAAGGGCAACTTGGACAAATACCACCCTGACAACTGGGCATCATCATGGCAGACATTTATAGAAGTGTTTGTAAAATCTTTTACATAGAACATCTCATTTTATGCTCATAACAACGTTGTGAAGCAAGCAGTGCAGAAGCCATCTTTTTTTTTTTTTTTTGGTGAAGCAATTGGGGTTAAGTGACTTGCCCAGGGTCACACAGCTAGTAAGTGTCAAGTGTCTGAAGCCAGATTTGAAGTCAGGTCCTCCTGAATCCAGGGTTGGTGCTCTATCCACTGCACCACCTAGCTGCCCCAGAAGCCACCTTTTACATAGGAGGAAATAGCCTCAGAGAAGCTATTAAGTGACAGAGAGAGAATGGATTTCCAAGATCTCCAAATTCAGTGGTTCCCCCCTACCCACCCACCCCCGCCTCCACTAATATCTTACACCAACTCTTTGGCCTATCCTCACTACTTTCAAGGTGATTCCAAAACCAGAGTGTTCTTTCCCAGGAAAAATTAAGAATTGCTTGAACTCTCCTTATTGGCTTGGAGGAATTTTAATGAAGAATGGAATTGGGGGCAGCTAGGTGGCACAGTGGATAGAGCACTGGCCCTGGAGTCAGGAGGACCTGAGTTCAAATCCAGTATCAGACACTTGACACTTACTAACTGTGTGACCCTGGGCAAGTCACTTAACCCCAATTGCTTCACTAAAAACCAAAACAAAACAAGAATGGAATTGCATCTAGAAGAGTTCAGGGAAAAGAGAACTCATACCTGGAACTTGTCACTGTTGGATGACTTTACTGATCAGTGCCTCTGTTTCCCATCTAGAGAATTGTTTAGGACAGTAGCAGCAGCGGATAAGTAAGGAGGGCCCAGAAAGAACTTGTTGGGAAGATGGAAGGAATAGATATTGCCTCACTCAAGATGTCCTCCTAAGCCTCCCTTTGCTAAAGATGTCAGTTGAGCAAAAGGGGCCCCAGAAAGGGATGAGGGATGCTGGCTTCATTACCACCCAGAGGGCTCCTTAATGGCCTTAATTGGATCTGGGGTTAATAGGGTTGGACAATCTCCATCAAGCAGGCTAAGCAAATTCCCCAGTGCCAGGTCACTAGGCAGGGTTTCCAAGGGTGACAGGGCCACTGCTGTTCTTTCCCTCCTCTCTGTAGCAGAGAAGTACACAAAGTTCAGAATAATCTTGGTGAATGCTTGATTGCTCTGTTGAACAGTTGAGGTTCAATTTCCCTCCCCTCCTCTCCTCAACCCTCCTTTCTATCCTTTCCTTCCCTTTCCTGACTGTCTCCTTTCCCTTCTCCCTTCCCCCTTCTCCCTGCCCTTCCCTTCTCTTCCCTTCCCCTTCTTCTTTCCCACCCCTCTCCTCACATTCTTTTCCTTTCCCCTCCCCTTTCTCTTTATCCTTTCCTTTTCCCCTTCCTCTTTCCCTTCCCTTTCTGTTCCTTTAATCCCATCTCTTCCCTTTCCTTAATTCCTTCCTTTCCCTCCTCTCCTTCCCTTCCCTTCTTTTCCCTTCATTTCCATTCTTCCCTTCCTTTTTCTTCTATCCTGCCCCTCTCTTCCATTTTGTCTTTCCATTCTCTCCTCCCTGATGAAAATTTAGACATAAGCTACATTCTGAGATTTTTCCAGGGTAAACTCTTGGTGAGTGTATAATGAGGCAGAGACATAGTGATGTTTTGGGGTCACTTTCAAGATCAGACTAGGTTTGCACAACCCATAGATCTAAGGGTCCTGGGTTCTATGTAGGTTGAGAAAAAGAGGCTTTAAGAGATTAAGTATTTTAACATGATCATAGCAGAAGCTTCATTTTCTTCACCTATCTACACTCCAAAGATCAAGGCTAGATTCAAACCTGAGTGTGTTGGTTCTGAGGACAAGACGCCACCACTAGACTATATTGCCTCCTGGATTAATGCTGGTTTCGTACACTCACTTCAATGGCAAGTGAGTGTTTAATGATGTAAAACAAGACTAGGAAAATGAGCTGCAAATCAAAAATAGGTGTAATTCCTTTCTCTAGGATCAAATCTTACTCTGGCATCGAAAGTGCTTTATATTATGGCTCGGGTGGCTAGGGAGCACAGTGGATAGAGCACTGGGCCTGCAATCAGGAAGGCATCTTACTGAGTTCAAATCCAGTACCAGACATTAGCTATGTGACCCTGGGCAAGTCACTTCACTCTGTTTGCCTCAGTTTCTTCATCTGTCAAATGAGCAGGAGAAGGAAATGGCAAACCACTCAGTACCTTGCCAAGAAAACTCCAAATGGTGTCATGGAGAGCAGTACTCAATTGAAACAACTGAACAACAATAACATAATATGGCTCCCACTTACCTTTCTAAGTCTTATTTCATATTTCTTATTCCATGAGCCTTCCATTCAGTCATATTGACATGCTAGTTTTTTCCCATACATATATAACATTACACTTTGAATAGCTTCCTCCTCTGCTAGGTCCTGCTTCATCTCTACTTCTCTCACCCCCTCCCCACAAGATCTCAGCTCTTATAGCATCCTGAGTCTCTCCTCAGGACTAGAATTTACCGTAGTCTTTTGTGCTCCTGGCCTTGGGTTCTTGACTTAGATCCAGGGCTCTGCTTCTTAAGTTGACTGCCCAAGATGAAGGTTGGACCCAACTTTTGACAAAACCATCTTCACCAAGAGGCTAATCATAGGGGGACCTCTTAGAGTGGGGTTTGGTCCTTAGGAATGAAAATCCTGAGTTCAAATCTCGCCTCAGACACTTAACACTTACTAACTGTGTGACCCTGGGCAAGTCACTTAACCCCAATTGCCTCACTAAAAAACAAAACAAAACAAAACAAGAACGGAATTGCATCTAGAAGAGTTCAGGGAAAAGAGAACTCATACCTGGAACTTGTCACTGTTGGATGACTTTACTGATCAGTGCCTCTGTTTCTGACAGAAGTCAGAAGTACCAAACCATTGAAGTTCAACCTCTGGGTTCTCCTACCCCCTTGCCACTTATTATTGATTACCATATAGTACAATAGAGTTTAAGTAGATAATAAAATGTGTGTCCTGTCAACTTTGTTGTATATTTTATTAGACTACAACTCTAAGCTCTGTTCATATTAGGCACAGATGTGATTCAGCAATATTATTAGCTTATAACTTTTTAAAAATCAATAGGAAAATTGGGGGATGGATGACTTGATAAATCAGTGATCAGTACTGTCTTCCTTGGTCATGGTGAAGAAGAAAGGGAGGTGAGGAAACAGGTAGGTGCCCCTAAAGACCTATTTGCTGATGACACAAAGCTGGGAGGTATAGCCAGTACATTTGATGACAGATCCAGAATCCAAGATTTAAGTAGGCTTTAAAATTGTGTTAAATTTAACAAGATGAAATATAATGAGGATAAATGTTGAGTCTTATGCTTAAATTAAAAAATACCTATTTCAAAAGTTCAAGGTAGGGGGCAGCTAGGTGGCGCAGTGGATAGAGCACTGGCCCTGGAGTCAGGAGTACCTGAGTTCAGGTCCGGCCTCGGACACTTGACACTTCCTGGCTGTGTGACCCTGGGCAAGTCACTTGACCCCAATTGCCTCACAAAAAAAAAAAAAAAGTTCAAGGTAGGGAAGCTGAAATAAGACAGTAGTTCACAAGAAAAAAAAAGATCTTGGAGTTCTGGGATTGCAAGCTCAAGATAGGTCAACAGTGTGAGTGTCAAGTCAAGTTGACAAGTATTTATTAAGGACTTACTGCATTTCAGTCATTGTGTATATACTAGGGATACAAAAAAGACAAAAACAGTCCCTGGGGCATGGAGCTAAGATGGTATAGTAGAGGCAGCACCACTCATTTTAACTCTCCCAACATTCCCTTCCCAACAACTTTAAAATAATATGGCAAATTGAATTCTGAAGTGGCATAGACAACAAAAAGTCATTTTTCTAGCCCAAAACACCCTAGGAGGTTGGCAGGAGGTGACACTGGGTGGGGGGCAAGTCTGGAGTGCATCTGGTAGCAACACCAGTGGTAGGCTTTGGAGGTAGCAGTGAAAGCAGTAGCTTTGGGAGCTCTTAGCCCAAAGACAATAAGGGGATGGTACAACTGCTCAGAAAGAGATTAACATGGGACCTTGAGCTAATACTATTTGTAGGACTAGGTTATATTTGGCAACTCCACTGTTTATATGCAATTCTGGGTCACAGTTCCAGGATAGAGAGGAACAGTTGTGGTTGGTCACAAGGGAGCAAGGGCCCTGGGTCAGAGTTCCAGGACAGAGAGGAGCAATAGTGTTTGTGGCTGTAGAGGAACAGGGTCCTTCTTGGGTAAAGACAAGAGTGTAAACCAAGAGAGCAGTAACCCCATTTGTCCTGGGATAACATCGTCAAGAGAATACCAAAAACTTATAGACCCCCAGAACTAGCTCTGAAAACAGCAGCAGAAAACAAAGTTCAAAGTCAAGAAATATGCTGGAAAAATGAGCTAATAACAATCACAAAAAAGAAGCTAACTGGGGAACAACTAGGTGGTGCAGTGGATAAAGTACTGGCCCTGGATTCAGGAGTACCTGAATTCAATTCCAGCCTCAGACGCTTGACACTTACTAGCTGTATGACCCTTGGCAAGTCACTTAACTCTCATTGCCCCACCGAAAAAAAAAAACCCAAACAAAACCTGACCATAAAATCCACTACAGTGACAAAGAAGATCAAGACACAAGCTCAAAAGACAACAATGTGAAAATAGCTACAAGCAACACCTCAAAGAAAAATGCAAATTGGACACAAGCACAACAAGAATTCCTGGAAGAGTTAAAGAAAGAGATAAGAATTGTAGAGGAAAATTGGAAAAATAAATGAGAGCAATGCAATTATGAAAAGAGAACTAACAGATTTGTAAGAGAGGAATAAAAAAACTGAAGAAAAGAATACTTTTTAAAAAAAGAAATGACCTAATGGTAAAAGGGGCACAAAAATTCACTGAAGAAAAGAAATCTTTAAAAATAAGAATTGGCTGAGGCAGCTAGGTGGCACAGTGGATAAAGCACTGGCCTTGGATTCAGGATGATCTGAGTTCAAATCTGGCCTAAGATACTTTACATTTACTAGCTGTGTGACTTTGGGCAAGTCACTTAACTCTCATTGCCCTGCCCCCACCCCCAAATCAGAATTGCCCAAGTGGAAAAAGAAATACAAAAGCTCACTGAACAATTGGACAAATGGAAGCTAAAGAATCTGTAAGACCTCAGGAAATTTTTTTTTTTTAGTGAGGCAATTGGGGTTAAGTGACTTGCCCAGGGTCACACAGCTAGTAAGTGTTAAGTGTGTGAGGCTGGATTTGAACTCAGGTACTCCTGACTCCAGGGTCAGTGCTCTATCCACTGTGCCACCTAGCTGCCCCAAGAAAAAAATTTTTAAGTAAAAAAAAAGAAAAAATAGAAGAAAATGTGAAATATCTCATTGAAAAACAATTGACCTAGAAAAAATATCATGGAGAGATAATTCTTTTTCTTTTTCCTTTTTTTGTTTTTGTTTTTGGTCTTGCTTATCTCTTTCTTTCTTTTATTTTCCAGTTACATGTAAGGGTACTTTCCAACATTCATTTTCATAAGATTTAGAGTTCCAAATTCTTCTCCCTCCCTCCCTCCCTTTCCTCCCCCCTCTGCAAGATTGCAATCAGGTTATATATGTACAATCCACAAGTGTTCTTTTTATCAGTTCTTTCTGTAGGGGTACATAGTAAGCTTCCTCATTAGTTCCTTGGTATTGTCTTGGATCATTGCATTGCTGAGAGTAGTTAAGTCATTCACAATTGCTCATTGAACAATACTGCTGTCACTATGCACAATGTCCTTCCAGCTCTGCTCACTTCACTATACATCGATGTTCATTAGTCTTTGCAGGTTTTTCAGGGATCATACTGTTTGTCATTTCCTGTAGCACAAGACCATTCCACTACAATCATATAGCATAGCTTTTTCCATCATTCCTCAATTGATGGAAATTCCCTTGATTCTCAATTCTTAGCCTCCACCAAGAGTTGCTATAAATATTTCTTGTACAATTTTCCCCCCTTTTCTCTTTTTCATGATTACTATTGTTAACTGTTTCCCTTCCATCCTATTCCCTTCCCCATGATATTTATTCTATTATCCATCTTCTTTTATCCTATCACTCTTCAAAAGGGATTTGCTTCTATCTGTCCCCTCCCCCACTCTGCCCTTCCTTCTTTTGCCCCTCTCTCTTTGTCCCCTTCCCCACCTATTTTCCTGCAGGGTTAGAGAGATTACCCCACCCAATTGAGTGTGTACATTATTCCCTCCTTGAGCCAATTCCTTTTTTTAATTAATAAAGTATTTTATTTTTCCCCCGTTACATGTAAAGATAGTTCTCAACTTTTGTTTATACAAGCTTTCCAATTTCAGATTTTTCTCCCTTCCCCCCTCCCTCCCCCCCTCCCCTAGACAGCAGGTAATCTGATATAGGTTATATATATATATATATATATATATATATATATATATATACACATAATAACATTAAACATATTTCTGCATTAGTCATGTTATAAGAGAAAAATCACAGCAATGACGAAAAACCTCAAAATAGAAAAACAACAGCACCAAAAACAAAAGAAATAATATGGTTCATTCAGCATCTATTCTCCACAGTTCTTTTTTTTTTTTCCTGGATTTGGAGATCCCCTTCTATCATGAGTTCCCTGGAACTCTTCTATACCATTGCATTGGTGAGAAGAATATAGTTCATCACAGTAGATCAATACTCAATGTTGATGATACCGTGTACAATGTTCTTCTGGTTCTGCTCATCTCACTCATCATCAGCCCATGCAAAACTCTCCAAGTTTCTCTGAACTCCTCCTGCTCATCGTTTCTTTTTTGTTTTGTTTTGTTTTGTGGGGCAATGGGGTTTAAGTGACTTGCCCAGGGTCACACAGCTAGTAAGTGTCAAGTGTCTGAGGCCAGATTTGAACTCGGGTACTCCTGAATCCAGGGCCGGTGCTTTATCTACTGCGCCACCTAGCTGCCCCCTGCTCATCGTTTCTTACAGCACAATAGTATTCCATTGTATTCATATACCACAACTTGTCCAGCCATTCCCCAATTGATGGGCATCCCCATAACTTCCAATTCCTTGCCACCACATAAAGAGCAGCTATAAATATTTTTGTACATGTGGGTCCCTTTCCCCTTTCCATGATTTCTTTGGGAAAAAGACCCAGAAGTGGTATTGCTGGGTCAAAGGGTATGCACAGCTTTATCGCCCTTTGGGCATAGTTCCAAATTGCTCTCCAGAATGGTTGGATCAGTTCACAGCTCCACCAACAATGCATTAGTTTTCCAATTTTCCCACAGCTTCTCCAACATTTATTATTTTCCTTTTTTGTAACTTTAGCCAATCTGTTAGGTTTCAGGTGGTACCTCAGAGTTGTTTTAATTTGCATCTCTCTAATCATTAGAGATTTAGAGCATTTTTTTATATGGGAATAGATAGTTTTGGTTTCTTCATCAGAAAACTGCCTGTTCATATCCTTTGACCATTTCTCAATTGGGGAATGACTTGGATTCTTATCAATTTTATTTAGTTCCCTATATATTTTAGAAATGAAGCCTTTATCAGAAGTACTGGCCATAAAAATTGTTTCCCAGATTTCTGCCTCTCTTCTAATTTTGGATGCATTGCTTCTGTTTGTACAAAATTTTTTTAATTTAATGTAATCAAAATCATCCATTTTGCATTTTATAATATTCTCCTTGAGCCAATTCTAATGAGATTGAGGTCTTTGAGCCAGTTCTGATGA
Organism: Dromiciops gliroides; assembly: GCF_019393635.1. Classification (NCBI taxonomy): domain Eukaryota; kingdom Metazoa; phylum Chordata; class Mammalia; order Microbiotheria; family Microbiotheriidae; genus Dromiciops; species Dromiciops gliroides. The sequence continues at coordinate 664,080,339 of NC_057862.1, forward strand.
GTGTTAGGCTCATTTACTGCCCAGTTGGGTGTGTCTGTTAGTCCCTCCTTGAGGCAGCTCTGATGAGTTTAAGGTCTTTGAGCTTTTTCTGATGAGTGTAAAATTCATTTACTATCTTGATCCTCTCCCATCTCTTCCCCCACTCCATAAGCCTTTACCTGTTTCTTTCATGTAGGATTTCACCTCTACCCTTCCCCCTCCCCCAGTGAATTCCCTTCACCCCTCAATTTAACCCTAAAGATGTCATCACCTAGCTAAGTGACACAGTGGACAAAGCATCACCCCTGGACCCAGGGGAATCCCAGCCAAAAACCCAGCCTCAGACATAAGACAATTGCCTGCTGTACAACCCCAGGTATGTCTCCCAGCTCCAATTTTTTATGGTTCTCTAGGATCTTGTATTTGAAAGTCAAATATGCCATTCAGTTCAGGTCTTTTCATCACAAATATCTGAAAGTCTTCTTTTTCATTAAAGTCCCATTTTTTCCACTGAAAGATAATGCTGAGTTTTGCTGGGTAGGTGATTCTTGGTTGTAATCCCATTTCCTTTGCCCTTTGGAATATCATATTCCATGCCCTCCAGTCCTTTAATGTAGAAGCTGCTAGATCTTGTGCTATCCTGACTGGGGCTCCACAGTACTTGAATTCTTTCTTTTTGGCAGCTTGAAATATTTTCTCCTTGACCTGAGAGCTCTGGAATTTGACTATAATATTCCTAGGAGTTTTCCTTTTTGGATCTCTTTCTGGAGGTGATCAGTAGATTCTTTCAATTTCTATTTTACCTTCTTCTTCTTGAATTTCAGGGCAATTTTCCCTGAGAATATCTTGGAAGATGGCGTCTAAGCTCTTTCCTTGATCATGGTTTTCAAATTATCTTTCTTGGACCTATTTTCCAGGTCAGCAGTTTTTCCCAGAAGATATTTCACATTGCCCTCTATTTTTTTATTCATTTGGATTTGCTTTATTGTGTCTTGGTTTCTCATAAAGTCACTGGCTTCCATTTGTTCAATCCTAATTCTTAGGCAATTATTTTCATCAGAGAGCTTTTATACCTCCTTTTCTATTTGGCCAATTTGACTTTTCAAGCTATTGACTTTTTTCTCATGTCTTTCTGCATCACTTTCATTTCTCTTTCCAATTTTTCCTCTACCTCTCTAATTTTATCTTCAAAGTCCTTTTTGAGCACCTCTATGGCCTGAGACCAATCCGTATTTTTCTTGGAAGCTTTAGATATAGGGGCCCTGATGTTGACATCTCCCTCTGAGGGTGCCCCTTGGTCTTCCTTGTTACTGAAAAAACTTTCTATGGTCCTAACCTTTCTCTGTCTGCTCATCTTGCCTTTCCTTTACTAGACTTTTAGCTCCTTAAAGTGGGGCACTGTTTCCAGGCTGCACTATACCAAGTTTAAGAAGTCCCAGGTGGTATGATTTAAGGAGGATCAGGTTCTTCACTCGCTGGGCCTGTTTCCTGGCCCTAGATGACCCCAGACCAACTTGCTAATCAACCAGCTTTGTGTGTGTTATGGTTGTTAACTCTGACGAGCTTGTGCCCCTCTCCCACCTGGGCCACTGCTACTCGAGCCTACCTCCTGGTTCTCAGCATTGGTGTCAAATCCAAGTTCTGCCTTAGCACCAACATAGACCCCTGTAGTCTCTCCCCTGCCCAGGGCTCAGCCCACTCACCAGACTGTGAGCTTAGTTCCAGACAACACTGGCGCTTCAGCTGATTCAGAGGCTCTGGGGGTCTGCTTCTCTGGTGAGGCCTTCCTGGGACTGGTTCTGTGTCAGGGTGACTGTGGGGTTGGGCTCGACTCTTGTATCAGCACAGCAGCTCCCTCCTTCTGACCTTCCAAGCCGTTCTTGGTTAGAAGATTATTTCATCACATTCTTCTGTGAGTTTTGCTGCTCTGGCCATTTTCCTATGGTGTTATTTGGATGTTTTTTTGGAGTGATCATGTCATGAGTTCGGGAGCTCACTGCCTTTCCTCTGCCGTCTTGGCTCTGCCCCGGAAGAATCAATAATTCTTTTTCTAAAAAAATATTTTTTAGTTTTCCCAATCACATGTAAAACCTTTTTTTGACATTCTATTAAAATTTTTTGAGTTTCAAATTCTCTCCCTCACTCTTTTCCCTTCCTTAGCCTCCCTCTCTGAGATGATAAGCAATTTGATATAGGTTATACATGTTCAATAATATAAAACATATTTCTATAAGTTGTGTTGTGAAAGAAAACAGATTTTAAAAACACATTAAAAAGTGAAAAATAGGAGTGGACTACCTGAAAATCATGATAAAAAAAAGAGATTAGATATCATATTTCAAGAAATTATAAAGGAAAAGTGCCCCAATATCTTGGAACCAGAAGGTAAAATAGAATTTGAAAGAATTTATCAATTACCTCTTGAAAGAAATCCCATAATGAAAATCTCCAGGAATACTAAAGCCAAATTCCAGATCTCTTAGGTCAAAGAGAAACTATTGCTATCTTCCAGAAAGAAGCCATTCAGATGACTTCATGAAACTACAATCAGGGTAACAAAAGATTTAGTAGCTACCACATAAAAGGAGCAGAGGGCTTGGAATATGATGTTCTGGAAGGCAAAGGAACTAGGATTACAACCAAGAATAACCTATACACAAAATAGTATATTCTATAGGAGAGAAATTAATATTTAATGAAATAGAATATTTTAAAATATTTCTGATAAAAAAGACCAGAGAGAAGCATAAAATGGTAAACATGAAAGAGAAATAAGGGACTTAAGGTTAAACTGTTTGTATTTCTATATGGGAAGATGATACATGTAATTACTAAGAAGATTATGATTATTAGGGTATTTAGAAGATGTTTACAAAGACAGAGGGCATGGATGTGAGTCGATTATGTTGAGATGATCTCAAAAACTTGAAGAGGTGAGAAAGGGGAAGCATTGGGGAAGGGGGATGGGAGAGGAAGAATGGGGAAAACTATCTAACATAAAAGAAGTATGCAAGGAAGAGCTTTTATAGCCAGTGGGGGTTAAGTGACTTGCCCAAGGTCACACAACTAGTAAGTGTCAAGTGTCTGAGACCAGATTTGAACTCAGGTCCTCCTGAATCCAGGACCAGTGCTTTATCCACTGCACTACCTAGCTGCCCCATGACCAATATACTCTTCGTTGTTGTTTTTTTGTTTTGTTTTGGTTTTTTGCAAGGCAATGGGGGTTAAGTGACTCACCCAGGGTCACACAGCCAGCAAGTTTCAAGTGTCTGAGGCTGGATTTGAACTCAGGTACTCCTGAATCCAGGGCTGGTGCTTCATGCACTGCACCACCTAGCTGCCCCTAACCAATATACTCTTAAGCCAAGATCGGGGCAATTAAAGAATGGAAATATCCAGAAGGGGAGCACAGATAATTCAAGTAGTAGAAAAATAGAGAGGAACTGTTACTACAAGGAATTGCCACAAAGTCTAGGAAGGTTTCAAGGACCTTGAAGCAGATGTGTAAGCATTTGGTTTCAGAAGTCCCTTATCTCTCTTAATTAGGTCAGTTTTTTCTTTTGCTTTGTCTGAGATAAGGATTGCTACCTTTGCATTTTTTTTTTTACTTCGGCTGAAGTATAATATATTCTGCTCCAGCCTTTTACATTTACTCCGTGTGTATCTCTCTGCTTCAAATGTGTTTCTTGTAAACAACATATTGTAGGATTCTGCTATCTGCTTCAATTTTATAGGAGAGTTAATCCCATTCACATTCACAGTTATGATTACTAATTGTGCATTTCCCTGCATCCTATTTTCTTCCCTTGTCTGTATTTTTCTCTTTCCTTTTCCCCTGTCCCTTCTCACTAATGTTTTCATTCTGGCCACCTCAATCTACCCTCCTTTCTATCAGCCCCACCTCCCTTTTGTCCTTTCCTCTTTCAGTTCCTAGTTTTACCCTCCCTTCTAACAGCCTCAAGTCCTTTTTGTCCTTCCCTCTTTCCTCTCCTAGTTTTGCCTTCCCTTTTACCAGCACCCCACTCTTTTCTTTCCCCTTTTCCTTTTACTTCCCTATAGGGTAAGATGGAATTCTATACCCAATTGAATGTGTATGTTATTCCTTCTTTGAGCCAAATCAGATGAGAATAAGGTCAAAACAATGCTCACCTCTCCCTACTTTACCTCTATTGTAATAGGTCTTCATGGGATGTGATTTACTCCATTCTGCCTTCCCTTTCCCTGCCTTCTCCCAGTATAATCCTTTTTGTTTCCCCTTAAGTTTTTGTTTTTTTTTAATATCATCACATCAGAATCCAATTATACCCACACCTGCTGTCTGGGCATACTCCTCCTATCTGCCTTAATAAAGATACAGTTCTCAAGAGTTACAAGTATCTTTTTCCCATGTAGGGGATGCAAACATTTTAACAAATTGTTTGCAGTGTTTTCTCCTTTACTTGATAGTTCTGGAATTTAACTACAATATTCCTTGGCATTTTCTTTTGGGGGTCTCTTTCAGGAGGTGATTGGTGAAGTCTTTCAGTGACTAATTTTTCCTCTGATTATAAGACATTAGGGCAGTTCTCCTTAATAATGTCCTGAAATACACTTTCTAGGCTCTTTTTTTTGATTATGGTCCTCAGGTAGTCTGATTATTCTTATATTGTCCCTCCTGGATCTATTTTCCATGTCTGTTGCTTTTCTGAAGAGGTATTTTACATTTTCTTCTACTTTTATATTCTTTTGATTCTGCTTTACTTCTTCCTGTTGTCTCATTGAGTCATTAGCTTCCATATACTCAATTCTGATCCTTAGGGAATTATTCTCCTTTTCTAATTTTCCAATTGTATTTTAAGGCATTATTTTCTTTTTTGAAACTATTGAATTTCTCTTGCATAACTCTCATTTCTTTTCCCAATTTTTCTTCCACCTCTTTTATTTTGTTTATAAAATCCTTTTTGAGCTATTCCAGGAGGGCCTTTTGGTCTCTAGACCAATTCTTATTCTCCTTTAAGCATTTACCTGTAGGAGTTTTATCATTGTTGTCTTCCTCTGAGTTTATGTTTTGATCCTCCCTGTCAATATGATGATATTATGTTATGATGATAACTGTCAATGGTGAGGGTTCTTTTTTGTTTCTTATTCATACTTTTATTTTTATTTTAACTTCTTTTGTGCCTTTTAAGACTGAATTCTGCTTTTGGAGTACAGTGTGCACTTTCCAGGGTTTCTTTTGCTTGGAACCGGGGGGCCAAGTCACCAACTTTTTGCACTGAGGCATCAGCAGTGTTGAGACTGGAAGCCTCATAACTGGCTTGCTGTGCCTCTAGCTTGCTGACCTTGTTTCTTTGCTGATCTGTGCTTTGACTAAGAGCTTTTTGCTGGCTTGCCCAGACACCCTCTTCGATGAGTTATGCTCCCCTTTTACCTAGATGAAATAGACCTACTCTAGTTTATCTTAAATTGGAAGATTGTTTCACTTCGGGGTTTTTTTTTGTTTGTTTGTTTTGTTTTTAGGTTTTGCAGCTCTAGAATCTGTTGAGAGGCTTAATTTAACATTGCTTCTGAGGGAAATTTGGGAGAGCTCAGGCAGCTTCCTGGTTTCATTCTGCTGTCTTGGCTCTGCCTCTGAAACTCTCTGTCCTTCATTCTTTTTCTTTCTTTCTTTCTTTTTTCTGTCCTTCATTCTTTTCTTTTTCTTTTCTTTTTTTTTTTTTGGTGAGGCAATTGGGGTTAAGTGACTTGCCCAGGGTCACACAACTAGTAAGTGTCAAGTGTCTGAGGCCGGATTTGAACTCAGGTCCTCCTGAATCCAGGGCTGGTGCTCTATCCACTGCACCACCTAGCTGCCCCTCTGTCCTTCATTCTTGAAGAGGACCATGAGATCAGGGTAATGTCATGACTTGTACTGAATTGGATTTAAGTGAGAGAGGACTGTGCAAGGTCACCAACCTCACTCTCTCCTCCAGAGCCATCTGATTCCAGTGGCAAGATACACACACACACACACACACACACACACACACACACACACACACACACACGACTGGAGATGGCCCTGGATGTTTAAGGCAATTGGTGTTAAATGACTTGCCCAGGGTCACACAGCTAGTAAATGTCTAAGATTAGATTTGAACTCAGATTCTCTTGATTCCAGGGTCAGTGCACCACCATGTTGCACCATGTACTACCCAGATGCCATAGACAATGAAGTAATCAATACTAAACATATGCACCAAATACAAGAGCATCTGAATTCTTAAGCAAAAGTGAAATGAGTTATAAGAGGAAATAGTAAAGCTGTACTAGTGGGAGACATCAATTTTCCTTTTGTGGGGACCAATTTTTAATTGGGGAGTGCTAGCTAAGCAGCTCACCGCAATACTGGGGCAAAGAAGGAAACGGGCAGCCTCCCTTAAAACAGAACAAGATTTATTTTAACGAGAATGAACTTAAAAAAAAACCACAAACAGGATCAGTAGGATCAAGGGAAAGGAAATAAAAATGGGGAAAGGGAAATTATAATACCTGAAAAATATCACCACCCAGGAATCAGCTGAAAATACGCAGCAGAATGCCTGTCACTTTCCAGCTTCCACCTCGAATGCCCAATTCTCCTCCCCCAAACCTAGAAACACCCCACACAGTCCCAGCCAATGGGATGGCCGCTCTGATAGTCACATGACTGCCCTCATTAGGCTTTCAATCATTATAATTTTGCCAGGCCCATGTAGGCGTAGGCGAGTGGTGATGACCTAAGGTGCCAGAGCCCTGGCAATGGCTACAACCAATGGGTGGAGCACCGTGTGGTTTGCGGAGCCCCAGGCCAGTGCTCGCAGAGGCATAAAAACCTCAAATAACAATTAATTCTTTACACTTTCTTAGAACTAGATAAATCTAACAATAAAATAAATGAAAAAGAAATTAAGGAGATGAAAAGAATTTTATAAAAGTTAAATATGAAAGACATCTAAAATTTAATGGGAATATTGAATGGGAACAGCAAGGAGCATACTCTTTCCTCAGCTGTACATGATACCTTCACAAAAACTGACCATGTATTAGAGCATAAAAACCTCAGAAATAATATTAAATGTACCCTTTTGGGATTATAATACATTATAAATTTTATTCAATAAATGGCCTTGAAACCAAAATATTTTGTACCATTAATCTATAGAACAAAATAATTTTAAAATTCCTTATTCCATCATCATCTTATCCTTTTAATTTCTATTTCTGTTTATGTTTTATAATATGTGGACTATATTAGAACAAGTGCCGCATGCATGTGGGGAGGCAAGAACAACACCAGAGTTGTGAACCTGAGGTCATTGGGAGGGTGGTGATATCCCTGACAGTGATCATGAAGTTGGGAAAGATGGGGAAGATTTTGAAGAGAAAGAGAAGTTCAATTTGTACATACTGAATTTAACATGCTTGTGAATTTTATATGTCCAGAAGGCAGTCCAAACCAAACTAAACCAAACCAACCAAACAAACAAACAACGTCCCGCCCCTCCCATCCCACTAGTGTTCTCTGAGGTTCCATTAAGAGAAGCATAGAACAGACATGTGATTGTCCCACTATACTATGCCCTAGTCATATCACTCCTAGACTATTAGGTTCAGTTCTAGGTGCCACATTTTAGAATAGACATTGATAAAGCATAAGGTAATCAAAGGAGGATGCCCAGAGGAACAAAGTCTCTAAGTCATATGAGAATCAGTTGAAAGAGAGAATTAAGAATGTCTAGCTTAGAGAAGAGAACCCTCAGGAAGACATGGGAGCTATCACTAGGATGCCAGTGTGACATTCATTATAGAATCAGAAGGCCTAGGTTCAAAAGTCTCCCCAGTGCCTACTACCTGTGTGACCTTGGTTTTCTTATCCATAAAATGAGGGGATTGGACCAAAGCAATTCTAGAATTTCTATCAAGTCTAAATCTTTTATCTTTTGACTCTGAAAATTTTCAAGGGGTTGTCATATGAAAGAGAGATTAGACTTCTGCTTGGTTCTGTAGGATCAATGGGCCAACATCTTAGTCTTGACATCATGAAAAGCAATTCAAGTTCTCTGGAAATGGGATGGTCTGCCTTGGAAGAAAGAAAGAAGCAAATAAGCATTTATGCAGCAACTATTTACTATTTATTAAGTAGACTCAGTGCCAGCCACTGTGCTAAGAACTTTACAAATATTATCTCTGTTAATTCTCACAACAACCCTGAGATGTTATCGTCTGCATTCTACAGTTGAAGAAACTGAGATAAACTGAAGTGAAATGATTCAACCACCACAAGTTTTCAAGGATGGATTTAGCCTCCTGATTATAGGCCAGGCACTCTATCTACTATGCCTCTAGATAATAGGTTCTGTCTCAATGGACATCTACAAATGGAAATGGAATGACCACCTGTTGGCTATGACAACAACAATAACCCCTATATATTGTAAAGAGAATTCTTGATTAAGTACTGGTTTGATTAGACATCCTCTGAGCTCCTTTTTCCCTATGAGATTCTGTGATTCCATGAAAGGATAGATCACCCAAGATGATTTGCCACAGGCTGGCCCTATGTACAAGAATCTGCACCCAGGGGATTTCCATGCAAAGGTTGTGTTTACAGTTCTCCAAAGCAAATGTTTGAAAAATGAGTATTATTCAAGTCACGTGCTCCCTAGACACAATGCCAAACAACCAGATTCACTAATTAGTTTTTTCCCCTTAACCAACTTGATTTAGGATATTAATTTTATCAGGAACTTCACTGATTAGAAGCCAACCTGATCAGTTGTTTGCTAATAAGTAGACCTAGGGATAAAAGTCATAAAGAGTCAAGTGGGCTCTATTTTAATAAGTTTTCCTGAAAATCTGAACTTTCAAACAAGAGAAGTTACAAGGCAGTTCTTTTCATTACAAGAGGACCCCTTCATTTTTCAAAGGTATTCATCTAACGGAGTGTATTGAAATAAGATTTTATTTATGATTGTTGTACTGAGTACCATTTTTGTAAAATCAAAGAATAAAAATTTCTCTTCCCAAGCACTTACTTTAGACAGAATATTTTATTGCAAACATTATTTAAATATTTGGTTCATGAGAATAGCATTCAGAATGTTGTTCACATCCTTCTTGACATTGCTTGATTTAAGGATGTCTTGTCACCAGGTAAATGCGACTATCTTGGATAGTCTGATGGTTCAAACAACTAGTTTTCCCATGAGCATAGTGAATGGAAAGAAAGTGAGACACTAAATCAGATTAAATCCTATTCTACTTACAATTTCTTTTAAAATAAAAATACTTTTTATTGAAATAAGTAACCATAAATAGTACACGATAAAATTAATTACTTTTTAAAAAACGATACACAATTGGAACAACATTTAAAGAAATACAAACAATACTTACAATAGCTCATTACTCCACTTTAAGCTGGAGTTAATTTACCTGAAAAATGAAAGGGTTGGACAAGATGATCTCCAGTATCTAAATCTATGATCCTAAGAATTGAATGATGGGGCAGCTAGGTGGCGCAGTGAATAGAGCACTGGCCCTGGAGTCAGGAGTACCTGAGTTCAAATCCGGCCTCAGACACTTAACACTTACTAGCTGTGTGACCCTGGGCAAGTCACTTAACCCCAATCGCCTCACTAAAATTAAAAAAAAAAAAGAATTGAGTGATAACATTGTTGTACTTATTACTTGGAAATTCAATTAGAGGATTAGGAACAAGGAAAAGGTGAAGTCTGTGTATGCATCATGGAAAGAGTATGAAGAGAAAGTCAGAAAACCTAGGTTGTAACTATCACTAATTCTATGTGTCCCAATTGCCTCACTAAAAAAAACCCCACTAATTCTATGTGTGACCTTGGGTAAGTCACTTTATTTTTCTGAGGCTCAGCTTTCTCATCAGCAAAATGAGGGAGTTGCATTTCTTGGAGATCCTACCTAGCTCTGAGATTTTGTGACATGGCAATACAATAAATGTGACATCACAATATGATATCACATATACAGAATTCCTATAAGAGAGCTCCAGAAACTTTCTCAGAAGTCAAAAAAAGGTTGCCTGGGCATAGAGAAAGACAAAGTCCTCATGGGTGTCTCTGATTCCTAGGGAGAAACCAAGTAAGCCTCTGAGTTCTAAGCCAATTCAACAAAGAAGTAGACACCAGGGGAACTCATTCAGAACTACAGGGAGGTTGTAATTAGGCTTTTGAATCTCTTGCTGTCATCAAAGCAGCAATTTAAAAATAAAAACTAATTTAACAGCAGCTCTTGGAAGTCACTGAGGTAGACAGAGGAGGAGGAGAAGAGTGTCCCAGCCCCTGGAGGGAGGGAACTGAGACTTGAGTGGCTGCCTGCCAGAAGCCAGTGTTTTTGCTGGCAACCCTTTCTAGGTAGCTCCAATTGAAAGCCACCCGATGTTCACTCAGGTAAAAAAAAAAAAAACCCACCAGCATTCCAGGAGGAAGAGACAGCCTTCCTCCCCACCCACCCACCCACACATCAGCTTTTGATTATATTTTATTCTAATTTAATTTTAATTTGCAGTTACTTTCCCATATCCCAATAAAACAATCAAATGAAAGATTACAACCCACAGGGAATTAATTGCAAAACAGCTAGCATAGGAGATGGGATTCCCTTCAGGGAGGCTGAGCCACTGAGATTCTCAGTCTAGTTTGGCAGGCAGGATAGGAGAATTCAAAGCAATCACTGTAGATCACTCTATACATGGTCAATCTTATTTTTCCTAAGCTCTGGCAAGCATTGCTAGCTATATGCTTCCAAACCACACAATGGTAGCCGAAGCCACCAGACTTCTCAAAGACCTAAATTCTGTATCAGAGAATCTCTGGGGCAAGAAGACCTCCCACACTACTTTTTAATTTGTCTCATCCATTTGGAGCCATGACAAGAGTTTCTTGGGGAGCAATTTTTACCATCATCTCCTTTAGTGGGAGGTTCAAAGCCAAGGAGACCTGAGTTCAATTCCCATCTCTGACATATACTGGCTGTGTTATTCTGGGTAAAGTCCTCTCAATGCTCTGGGCAATTCTAGATAAGTTGCACAAAAGGTGCTAAGCTGCATTGGTAATGGGAGTTTCCTCATGTGTAAGATCACTATGCTGATGAAATATCATAGGTCCAGTCCCCATCTGTTTACTATCTGTCTTAGAACAATACTTAGAAAGATGAAGTTATTTACTGTCAGACAGAGACATGAATGTCCTTGTGAGTGTTTATTTGTTATTTCTTATTTGTACCAACTGATTCCCGAATTAGATAGAAATCTAATTTAGATTTCTCAGTGTGAGTATGCTACCCAATGGTGCAGATTACTATCCATCCATCCCATGCAAATTTTGTCAATAGCCTTCCATAAGTTTGCTGTAGGGGATACACTAAAAATTGAGAGGCAGGGCTTTGCTCTGGTTCTCTTCACACTGCATAACTATTGATGCAGCCCTGAGACTGTGTACTGGTTATGTCTCATTCTTGCTATGTGACTGCTCCATTCCCCCCCCCCCCGCCCCCTCCACACACACACACAGTCATGTGTTTCTCTGAGGATGTCTTTTATACTGTTTCCTGTACGATGTTTCATTTGTGATGTGTTGTAGCCTACTTGTTCATGCCTGCCATATGCCTCTTCATTGCCCTTTAAGAAATCCTTAGTTTCAGTTCTCTGGAGGTTAGATTTTTCAGAAATCACAGCCATACAATGTCATCAGGACAAATAGTGTTGATCTGATGACCTCATGACTCAACCTGAATCTGCACTCTCCAAAGGGATAAGTCATCTCCTTTCTCAGTCCTATCTGTTCCATATGACACTGATGACAACCCTCTTCTCCTGAATGCTCTCTCCTCTCTGGGTTTTCATAACACTACTTTCTAATTATCAGTTCTATAAAGATGACGCCCCAGATCTAAATAGGCAGTCTCAGGATCTCTCCAAGCTTCAATCTCATTGTCCCAATTATCTATTGGATATTTCAAAAGGGATATCCCCAGGATGTCATAAAATCTACTTGTCTAAGATTGAACTTATTTCCTCTTGCCCAAATTCTCTCCCTTTCCAAACTCTCCTATTTCTTATAAAGGCACTACCTCTTGTCCATGTATTACCACCATGACAGCCTCATTTCAGCACGGTTTCCCTTTTGTCCAGACTCCTTTGATCCTTCTTCTGCTCACTGTCAAAAGGCAAAGCTTCCATTTCTTTGCAGCAAATCCTCACCATCTTTCAAGGAGAACTGGATTGCCCTTTCTCCAAGGCTATGTAGTCTCCTTCTATTATTCCCAGCTTAATAACCTTGGAATTGTCCTAAATGCCTTCCTCTCATTCATCCCACATATTCAATAAGTTGTCAAATCTTGCTGTTTCTATCTCCACAGCATCTCTTGCCGCTGGCCCCTTCTTTTAACTGATATAGATGCTACTTTAGTTCAGACCTTCATCACCTCTCACCTGAATTATTACAACAGCCTCTTAATTGGTCTCCCTACATAATCTCTCCCTGCTCCAGTCCATCTGACATACAACTGCTAAATTGATTTTCCATAAATGTTTTCATAGGTTAAAACTGCACTGAAACTTTTGGAATACCATAAAAATGTACACACAAGACACCTACACATGTGCATATATGTCTGCACACATATATGCACATACATAAAATATACATATACATGTATATGCATGTGTGCATGTGTGTGTGTGTGTGTGTGTATAGACACATATCTTAATCAAATACTGAAAATGGATGATGAGTTGGGCCCAGAGTTTAATAGAAGGTTAAGAGAGGGGGTATGTTGCTTTATATTTAAATCATTTATCCATTTTGACTTTATCTTGGTATATAGTGTAAGATATTGGTCTATGCGTAGTTTCTGCCAAACGACTTTTCATTTTTCCTATCAAACACTAGATTACTATGGTTATTTAGTACTGAATATTGTGCGCCATATCTACTCTACTGATTCTTCACTATGTTTCTTAGCCAGTGTCAGATTGTTTGGAGGATGAACATTTTGTAATATAGTTTGAAGTCTGGTACTGATAGGTCACTGTCCTTCCTTTTTTTTTTTCATTGATTCTTTTGGGGCTCTTGACCTTTTGTTCTTTCAGCTCTAACTCTATAAAATAATTTTTGATAGTTTAAATGGTATGGCAGTGAATATATAAATTAACTTTAGTAAAATTGTCATTTTTATTATGTTAGCTTTCACACGAGCAATTAATATTTATCCAATTGTTTAAATGTACTTTATTTGTGTGAAAACTGTTTGGTAATTGTGTTCCTATGGTCCCTGGGTTTGTCTTGGCAGGTAAGGTCTCAAGTATTTTAAATTGTTTGCAGTTATTTTAAATGGAATTTTTCTTTCTATCACTTCCTGCTGGGTTTTGCTGGTAATATGTAGAAATGCTGATGATTTATGTGAGCTAATTTTATAGCCTACAACTTTACTGAAGTTCTTCATTATTTCAACTAGTTTTTTTAGTTGATTCTATTGCAGTTCTCTAGGGTTCTCTAAGCATACCATCATCTCATCTGCAAAGAGTAATAGTTTTGTTTCCTCTTTGCCTATTTTTATTCCTTCAATTTTTTTTCTTGCCTTATTGCTATAGTTAGCAATTCTAGTACAATATTGAATAATAGTGGTAAAAATGTCTGTCTTTGCTTTGTTTCAATTTTATCCCCATTATAGATAATGCTTTCTGTTAGTTTTAGACAGATACTACTTATCATTTTAAATACTACAGGGGGCAGCTGGTGGTGCAGTGGATAAAGCACTGGCTCTGGATTCAGGAGGAGCATAGTTTAAATGCGACCTCAGACACTTGACACTTACTAGCTGTGTGACCCTGGACAAGTCACCTAACCCTCATTGCCCTACCAAAAAAACAAAAACAAACAAAAAAGAAATGCTACATTTGTTCCTATGATTTCTAGTGTTTTTAATAAGAATTAATTTAGAGGTGAATGAGTTTCAAGCATTGCTCAACACCCCCCCTGCCAATTTTCCCTTCCACTGTAAAAGGCTTCCCTTGTATAACTCTTTCTTTCTTTTTTTTTTTGTGGGGCAATGGGGGTTAAGTGACTTGCCCAGGGTCACACAGCTAGTAAGTGTCAAGTGTCTGAGGACAGATTTGAACTCAGGTACACCTGAATCTAGGGCCAGTGCTTTAACCACTACACCACCTAGCTGCCCCTTGTATAACTCTTTTATGTACAAAACTTTTGCCCATTCTTCCTCTCCTCCTTTCTCCCAGGGCAGCCCTCTTTCTTTCTTTTCAATTTTTTCCTACATTATCCCAATAAAATTGACTTACTCTTGTACTCTCTTTCTACATAGAAGCTTTCTAACTGCTCTAATAATGATAAAGTTCTTAGAAGATACATGTATCATCTTCCCATCTAGAAAGGTAAACAGCTTAATCTTGTTGAGTCCCTTATGATTTCTCTTTCATGTTTCCCTTGAGTCTTGTATTTGAAAGTCAGATTTTCTATTCAGCTCTGATCTTTTCATCAGGAATGCTTGAAACTCCTCTATTTCATTAAATATCCATTTTTTTCCTTGAAGGATTGAATGCAGTTTTGTTGGGTAGATTATTCTTGTTTGTAATCCCAGCGCTCTTGCCTTCTGGAATATCACATTTAAAGCCCTGCTCTCCTTTAATGTGGTAGCTGCTAAATCTTGTGTGATCCTGACTGTAGTTCCATGGTATATGAATGCTTTATTTCTGGTTTCTTGAAGTATTTTTTCTTTGATCTGGGAGCTCTGGTATTTGTATACAATATTACTGGGAGTTTTCATTTTCACATCTCTTTTAAGTGGCAATTGGTGGATTCTTTCAATTTCTATTTTACCCTCTGGTTTTGGATATTAAGATATTTTTCCTTAATGATTTCTCTTTCTTTGATTATGGCTTTCAGGTAATCCAATAATTCTTAAATTATTTCTCATTGATTTATTTTCCATGTCAGTTGTTTTTCCAATGAGCTATTTTACATTTTCTTTTATTTTTCATTCTTTTTACTTTGCTTAATTTTTTCTTGATGTCTCCCCTTGGACCTCCTTTTCCATTTGGTCAATTCTATTTTTAAGGTGATTTTTCTTCAGTATTTTTTGTTCCTATCACCAGACCATTAATTGTCTCTGTGTGTGTGTGTGTGTGTGTGTGTGTGTGTGTGTGTGTGTGTGAGGCAATTGGGGTAAGTGACTTGCCTAGGATCACACAGCTAGTGTCTGAGGGCAGATTTGAACTCAGGTCCTCCTGAATCCAGGGCTGGTGCTCTATCCAATGTGCCACCTGGCTTCCCCCATTAATTGTCTTTTCATCATTTTTTCTTTTGATTTCATTTCTTTACCTAATTTTTCCTCTTCCACTCTGATTTTATTTTGAAAATAATTTTAGCTCTTCCAAAAATTCTTATTTGTTACACTTTGAGTTCCGTTTCCCCCTCCCAACCCTGCATTAGACAAGTCCAATAAACACATATGTATGTATGTAAATATGTATGTACACACATATACATATACAAAACATATCCATAATAATACATACCTCCTTATTTTGGTTCTTTCTCTGAACATGGATAGCATTTTCTTTCATAACTCCTTCATAGTTGATATGAATGATCATATTACTCAGAATAGCTTTGTCATTCACAGTAATTCTTCAGACAATGTTCTCTTGGTTCTGCATTTCACAAAAATCTTTCCATGTTTTTCTAAAGCCAACTTGCTCATAATTTCTTATGGCATAATAGTATTCCATTGAAATAATATACTACAACTTGTTCATCCATTCCCCAATTGATAGCCATCCCTGCAATTTCCAGTTCTTTGACACCACAAAGAGAGCTGCTATAAATATTTTAGAACATATAGGTTCTTTTCTCTTTTCCCTAATCATCTTTGGAAATAGACCTAGTAGCGGTATTGCTGGGTGAAAGGGAGCTCCTTAAATGATAATTTGATAACTTTTTGAACAAAATTCCAGATTGTTCCCCAAAATAGCTAGATCAATTCACAATTCCACCAACAATAAATTAGTGTCCCAATTTTTCCACATCCCTTCCACATTTGTCATTTTCCTTTTCCATCACATTAGCCAATCTGATAAGTGTGAAGTGGTATTTCAGAGTTGTTTTAATCTGCAGTTTTCTAATCAAGAGTGATCTTAAGCATTTTTTTCATATACCTATAGATAGCTTTGTTTTTTTCACCTGAAAAGTGCCTGTTCATATCCTTTAACCATTTATCATTTGGGGAATGACTTGTATTCTTATAAATTTGACTCAGTTCTCTATGTATTTGAGGGATGAAGCCTTTATCAGAGAAACTTGCTATAAAAATTTCCCCCCAATTTTTTGCTTTCCTGCTAATCTTGGCTATGTTGGGTTTGCTTGTGCAAAACCTTTTAAATTTAATGTAATCAAAATTATACATTTTTAGATCCTGTAATGCTCTCTGTCTCTTTTGATTCAGAAATTCTTCCCCAATCCATAGCTCTGATAGGTAAACTATTCCATGTTCCCCTAATTTACTTATGGCATCACCCTTTATGTCTATATCATGTACCCATTTTGACCTTATCTTGGTATATGGTGTGTTTCCCATTTACACAAAATCAGTCACAATGAGATTAACAGTTCTTAAACATAAAACATCTACTAAATGATAAGGAAAAAGCAATGACAATCATAACATTTTTCAATAGAAGGCAAAAGCAGGCATGATCATAGCTTTTACTTAACATAATGCAAAAGTAGAAATAATCAAATATCACGATGGACTCATAAATCTCTGTCACATTCTTCCCTATGAGGCAGATCTGCAAATAGCAGGAGATTCCCCTTTGTTCAACTGGCTTTAAGCCTCTTCTTACAGCAAAACACAGCAAAACAGATGAAGTCTGTCTTTGCCCCAGTGTTTCTTCATCTCAAACCAGAGAGAGCAGTAGAGAGCAAAACAAGCAGCCTTGAAAGTGTTCTCTCCTCTCTGGCTGTTGACAGCACCAGCAAGTAAAAAGCCTCAGTTACTCTTCACACAGCAGCAAGATTCCACAATCTGACAATGAAAAAAAAAAGGTATCTCTCTAAAAGTTTAAATTGCAGTTCAGTTGCTAATCTGCATTGGTAGAAGACATTTCCTCACTGGGAACTGAGCTTCCTAAAGGGCAAGTCTGACCATGCCACACACCCCACTCCCAACTTCCATTTAATTAACTCTGGTGGCTCTCTACTGCCTCCAGGATCAAATATAAGATATTCTCCTTGGCCCTCACTATGATCTGACCCTTTACTACTGTTCCAGTCTTCTTCTTTTTTTTTTTTTTTTTAGTGAGGCAATTGGGGTTAAGTGACTTGCCCAGGGTCACACAGCTAGTAAGTGTTAAGTGTCTGAGGCCAGATTTGAACTCAGGTACTCCTGACTCCAGGGCCAGTGCTGTATCCACTGCACCACCTAGCTGCCCCCCAGTCTTCTTACACATTACAACTCCTCCCCTCTCACCCCAATCCTCTGCTATCCAGGGATAGCTGATAGTCCTCCTTGCTGCTCCTCAGGAAGTACTTTCACTGGTTGTCCCCCATTCATGGAACTCTCCCTCTTCATCTCTGTCTCCTGCTTTCCCTATCTTTCTTTAGGTCTCAGCTAAAGTCCCACCTTCTACAAAAGGCTTTTCCTAGTACTGCTCAGTCTTAGAGTCATCCCCCTGAGATCACTTCCAATACACGCTGTGTGCACATTGTTGTTTTCATGTTGTCTTCCTCCACCCGCCCATTTCAGACTGTAAACTCCTTTTTGAGACCCACAGTTTGAGAAGTTAGGTGTTAGAGCATAGGTGGAGCTGACCATCAGCCCCCCCGCCCCCACCCCCTCATCACATGTGCTCTGACCCAGAGCTGAAAGATTTTTACCTGGGTCTGGCCCCTTGGTCCCTGTGATAACAGAGGGGCAGAGGTTAGAAGCATCAACAACTTGCTTTATCTTTCTGTGTCTTTTCCCAGATGTGGAACATTCCTGGACTTCTCAGCTGTCTCAAGACTCCATGTGAGCTGAGTGAAGGAAGTGGGAAGGGTGCAGGGTTTGGGGTCCCTTGTTCCCTGGGTGACATCGTATTTCTATTTCTTTACCTGTAAAAGGAGGGGGTGGTCTCTGGTTTCTTTCAGCTCTTGATCTGGAATCTTGGAATCCCACTATTGGCAAAGGTTGATGCTAGGCCTGGGACACAGAGACAAACCCAAGAGTAGGCCCTGACTCCAACTGGAGAGGCAGGACAGGTAAAGAAATCATCAGATGTGATCATTTGAGGAAGGAGGGAGAACTAAGAACCAGGGGCTTCTGGGAGGAAATGACCCCTGAACTGAAAGAAGCTAGGAATTCTAAGAGACAATTTGTGCAAAGGCATGTAGGTGGAAGGGAGTAAAATGTTTAGGTCAGTGTTGAATCCAGACTCTGATACTAAATATCTTGGGTCAGTCTTTTCCCCATCTGGGGCTCAGTTTCCTCATTTGTACAATAAAGTGTTTGAAACAGAGCCAGGAGGGAGCTTAGCACAGTGCCTGGCACTATGTAAATGTTTAATAAATACCCAATCTACCTAGAGATCTATCTTCCTACTCATTTAGTTGGACTTCCTCATTCTACAGATGAGGAAACCAAAAAAGGTTGAGACATTTGCACAAGATCACACAGCAGAAGGATTTGAATCTGAATTCTCTGATTCTGAAACCATCACTCTTACCACTGGACCATACCGCCTCTCAGCTGCCCTGACACCTCTAAATTCTATGGGCTTCTCTGAGGTAGGTCAGCTGCAGGGAGCATCCTTGTCCAGACCTCTTCCCACTCAGCTACTAGGCTCTGAGGTGGTACAGGGGGTAGAGCACTGAACCAGGAAGCCAGGCTTCAAATCTGCCCTCAGACACTTGCTGTGTGATGTTGGGCAAGTCACTTAACCTCAGTATGCCTCAGTTTCTTCATCTGTAAAACGGGGGATAATAATAGCAAGCACCTCATAGGGTTGTTGTGAGGATTAAATGAGATGCTTGTAAAGTGCTTTGCAAACCTTATAGAATTAAACAAACGCTATTATTATTACCAACCTAGCTCTCCATGCTCTGGTTCTCAAAGCAACGTCATTTTGGCACTTCCAGCTGCCAAGTCCAGGTCTTAGATTCCCGTTCCCTCTGTAGAGTTGAGGATAGGGAAAGGGGGGGGGTGATTCCCTATTGGCTGGTACAGGCAGGCACTGACCTGGACTATAGAGAAACCCCTGCCCTGCCCTGTCTGGGACAACGACCCAAGTAACGACTTTGGTAACGACCTTGGCACCGGGCTGGACTTCGCAGGAGGCAGGCGCGCAAAGGGGAGACAGACTTCAAAGCTGTTGGGTCTGGAATGCCTGTGGTTCCAGGGGGGCCGGGAGCGAGGCGGAGCCAGGACACGTCGGTAGGGGCCAGATAGCACGATGGTTATCTAGCTATGAAAGCCAGGAGGAGAAGGAGCCAGGGGAGCAGGCGGCTGGGGGCGGGGCGGGGCGGGAAGCCCCAGTCTCGCCAACAATACCGTTTATTGTTCTCCTCTCTCTCCGGGGATAAATGCCTTCCGAAGGACGGTTGGGGCTTTCATATGCGCCGGGGAACCGCTGCTCAGGCTTTCTCTCCAAACGCACTTGGTGCCGGAGGAGGCCTTGGGCATGTGCGAGGTAACAGGGGGCCCCGGGGCAACAGGTGCTGCGCTGCGCCGTGCGCGCCAGACACCCGGTGAGCTGCTCCCCCGCAGCCCCGCTCCCTGACTCTTTCCTCACCAACACAAAAGCATAAAAGGGAAGGATTTAAAAGGGAAAAAAAGTAATTAAGCCAACTTCATTAACGTGATGAAGCAGGTTCAAAATCTCCACGGAGAGGAGATGCAAGCCCCCTTGGCCACCCAGGGCTTTCCCGTAGCTTCTATGGAGAGCTCCAGTCCTGACGCGGGAGGCAGCCCGGTGCTGGGCGGGGGGGGGGGGGGGGGGGGCGGGGGCAGAGCGAGGACCAGGCGTCAGAAGCTCTGAGGTCAAACCGGCTCTGCTGCTTATGAATCGAGTGCCCTTAGTCAACTCAGCTTCTGTCCGCCTCAATTTCCTCACCTGTAAAATGAGGGGGTTGAACTAGCTCAGGCGTTCTTAATCTGGGGTCCATGGACCACCCCGAACTTGGAAGGGAAAACGAAATCACATCTTTATTCTAACTAGGAAAAAGATCAGTGCTGTTCTCAATACCCTCAAATCGAAATTTCGCATTCTCTGTAATTATTTAAAAATATTATTCTGAGACGGGGGTGGGGAGTGGGGGTGGGGGTCTGTCCCTGGGCTTTACCAGACTGTCTAAGGGTTGCATACCATGTAAAAAGCCCAGTGAGGGAGGAAATGAGATTCAGTGGAAAGAGTTTGGAACTGGGTGTTAAAGAACTTGATTTTGAACTAGGGGCATTATTTAACTACCTGTATGATTTGTGTCACAACTTCTCAAGGCCTCAGTTTCCTCGTCTGGAAAAGGGGGAGGGGCTAAGCTTATAGCGTTTCTTCCGGTTCTAAATCTATGATCTTAATGAAAACTGGTTCCTCAGTTGTGAAATCGGTTTAGGCTAGATCTGGGCTTCTTGACCCAGGGTCCGTGAACTTGTTTTTAATGGATGACTGTATTCCTTTGTGCAGTTTCCTTTGTCATCTGATGCATTTTGTTTCATGCATTTAAGAACATTCTTCTGAGAAGGGGTTCCATAGACTTCGCCAGACTGGTCGCCAGAACGGTCCACAACACAGATGAGGAGAAGCAGCAGGAATTGGACAGTCTCTTCCATCTCCAGGATTCTAATTTTGTAGTTCATGGGGGAAAAAACCCCAACCACCCAAAAACAAAAACAAAGAAAGATGAGAAAGGAAGGGGGTGAAGATGTGATGTATAGAGAACCATGCCTACTGGATAAAGCCCTGTACCTTGAATCGTTGAGCATCTCTGTGCCTGGCACCAAGGAGTTTTGTAGAACAGGCAGTGCCAATGAAGCCTGGGGGAAAGGATCCTGGGCCAGGACCCAGGAGGTCTGACTTCCAGGGGTTAACTCTGCTATTAGTTTATTGTAGGACTTCAAAGGGAAGTCAATTTAGTTCTCTGGAATTCGAGAGTTCTTTTTATAAAATGAGAAGATTGAACTAGGGGTGGCTAAGGTCTCTTCCAGCTTTAACACAGTCTGTGATTTTATAATGGTGGATGGCACTACTTTGTCACTTTTAGGTTTGCATGGGAGCGCATTGTTGTTTCATTTGTGATTATTATCCTAATTTTACAAGTTAAGGAAACGGAAACTTCAAGAAGAAGGAATGAAAGGAACAAGCATTTACTCATCGACTTCCATATGCCAGGCATGGTACTGAGTGCTTTTGATACTCACAACCACCCAGTGCTATTGTTATCCTCATTTTAAGGTTGAGGAGACTGAGGCAAACTACTGTTTAGGTGACTTCCTCAGGGTCACACAGAAGAGGAAGTGTCTGAAGTAAGACTGAACCTAGGTCTTCCTTATTTTTGGTCCAGCAAAGAATCCAATGGAAGCAGAACGTTGGATAAAGCTCCAGGCCTGGAGTCAGAAAGTTGTTATGTTGTTTCAGTTATATCCAACTCTTTGTGACCCTAGTTGGGGCTTTCTTGGAAAAGTTACTGGAATGATTTGCCATTTCCTTCTCCAGCTCATTTTACAGATGAGGAAACAGTCAAACAGCATTAAGTGACTTCCCCAGGTTCACAAAGCTAGTAAGTGTCTGAAGCCAGATTTGAACTCAGGAAGATGAGTCTTCCTGATTCTAAGCCCAGCGCTGTGCCAGTCAGAAAGACCCAAGTTTAAATTTGCCTTCAGACACTTACTAGCTGTGTGACCCTGGGCATATCACTTACCCTCTGTTTGCCTTAATCCACTGGAGAAGGAAATGGCAAACCACTACAGTATCTGAAAACCTTATGGACAGTACTGGCATACAATGGTTATCAAGAGTCAGACACAACTGAACAAAATGCAGCCACTACTATACCATCCTGTTTTTGGAATGGGAAAAAGAAGCTTCCAGGACCAAATAGAAAGGAAACAGCAATGGTTTATGTTAATTGGTTTAATGTTTATGCTGTGTGCATATACACACATATTTATTTATAAGTATACTTATTTCCTTCAGGACTGATTGTTTCATTCTTTGTACTTGTATCCCCAGTGCCTAATAGGTGCTTAATAAAAAATGCTTGATTCATTGGAGTCAGATGACCTTGGTTAGGGTTCTAGCTCACACACTGTCTAGACCTCAGTTTCCTTTTCTGCAAGATGGACATGATCATACTTGCAAGGAAAGTGCTTTTTAAGATAAGGGACTTGTGTTTCTCTCATTTTATTGAATTTTATAGATTAAGATGTGGCTCACAGAGAGGTCAAACAATTTGCCCAGAGTTTCCCAGTAAAGCTAATGTGTATCCAACTATCACACTTCCTCCCATGAGTCTAGGGGTTCTTAACCTTCTCTCTGTCTCTCTGTCTCTGTCTCTGTCTGTCTCTCTGTGTATCTCTCTCTCTCTCTGTATATGTGTGTGTGAACATATATGTATATTATATATATATATATATATATTTATTTATATGTATAGTTTACAGACCTCATGTTGAGAACCCCCAACTTACTTAATGGAAAGTTGGTTCCCAGAGTTGCTATGTCTTTTGCAGATGGAGTCCCTGGGAATGCAGTAGCCTCAGATGCTGGAGCAGAGCTGGAAACTGGGACCCACAGAGCAGCTCTGGGAGGCTCAGGGCTAATGTACCCAGGCAGGCTTAAGGTATCAAGGGCTTGACAGCTTTAACAAAGGAGGTGTCATCCTGAGAAGATAAAAGGGGCGAGCTGTTTATTTGAGGATTAGAGCCTTAAGAAATGTCTGTAACTCTCCAGACTGAATTTCTGCAGCTTATCCCCCTTGTTCCTGGTTGACTTTTCTCAGGGGTTTAAAGGTAAGGATGTTGATAATCTGCTTTAATGTCTTGGAGGCAGACTGGGTAGGGAATCTGGTTTCCTACCTTGTCATGGAGAAACCCACACTTTTCATGGGTACTCTATTCCCCTAAATAAACACGGGGTTCCTGGACCCATCCTCAGTGGGATATTTGCTTTTGATTCATTTATCCAGGAGTGGGGGAAGGGTCAGGGGAGACTCTCTGGCTTAATTGGTTCCCCTTATCATCAAGGACTGGCATCTAGTTAAGCCCTTAATAAAGACTCTTGATTGAGTGATTGCCCAGCCAGTGTTAGTGATGTAAATGAAATGTACTAAGGATAAATGTAAAGTCCTTTTTTCCAGGGTTCAAATAATAAACTTAATAAGTATAAGATGGGGGAGGCAGGGTTAGATAACAGTTGATTTTTTTCATTTTATTTTTAGTGGACTGCAAGTTCAATCACTTATTGGTTTGATAGAGCAGGCAAAATAGCTAATGGGAACTTGGGTAGCATTTGGGAAGGCTGGACATCCAGAGAGGGGAGGGGGAGGGGAGGAGAGGGAAAGGGAGAGGGAGAGGGAGAGGGAGAGGGAGAGGGAGAGGGAGAAGGAGAGGGAGAGGGAGAAGGAGAGGGAGAGGGAGAGGGAGAGGGAGAGGGAGAGGGAGAGGGAGAGGGAGAGGGAGAGGGAGAGGGAGAGGGAGAGGGAGAGGGAGAGGGAGAGGGAGAGGGAGAGGGAGAGGGAGAGGGAGAGGGAGAGGGAGAGGGAGAGGGAGAGGGAGAGGGAGAGGGAAGAGAGAGAGAAAGAGAGAGAGAGAGAGAGAGAGAGAGAGAGAGAGAGAGAGAGAGAGAGAGAGAGAGAGAGAGAGAGAGAGGGAGAGGCATATCTTCCAGGAATAAGGACGTGATACTTCTGCTATATTCTGCTCTGCCATGGTCAAACATCTGGAGTTTTGTGCTGAGTTGTCAGCACCAAGGGTATTAATCCACAGGAAAGACAAGAATGGTAAAGAAAGCCCAGGCCTGAGTATGACTGAATGAACTGGGTCCAGTTAGCCTAGAAAAAAGAAAGACTCAGAGGCAGACAGGACAGTCATTTCCAATCACTCACTATGTGGCAGGCGCTATGCAAAGCACAGGCATATTAAACACCAGTTGTGTGCCAATTATTGTGCTAGGTGCTTTGGTGATACAAAGACAGATGAGGCAAGGGAGCAGTGGTTCTTAAGATGAGTTTTGGAAAAAAACCATTTGAATTTGGCCCAATAAGCAAAGAATCTGTGCTGAAGACAGTACAATTGGAAGGTACTCAGGGATCTAGTTTTACCTTCATTTTTTTTCTTTTTTTTTTTTTGGTGGGGCAATGAGGGTTAAGTGACTTGCCCAAGCTAGGGAGTGTCAAGTGTCTGAGGCCGCCTTTGAACTCAGGTCCTCCTAAATTCAGGGCCAGTGCTTTAATCCACTGCGCCACCTAGCTGCCCCCCCCCTCAGGGACCTAGTTTTAAGATGTCTCGATGAAAGAGAAAAGTCCAAAACAATGGAAAACACCAGGGATGGTATTTTTATCCAAAAATGTAGCAGAGAAACCATCTTTGTTTTTTTCTTGGTGAACGAAGTAAAAGCCTCTACTCTCACTGAGCTCACAGTGTAATGGAGAAGCCCACAATCTAATAGACAGAATATTTGTACAATCAAAGTTGCATCTATAACTAGGGATTCTTCCATTAGGGCACAACAGAAGGAGGTGCTGTCCTTCAGATTCCTCACATACAAGTCATCTTTGGCAGCATGCCGCTGCTCCCTGTGACTGACCATCTATTGGGTCACCTGCATGGATCCCTCTCAGAAAATGTTGCTCCATGATTTGTGGCCATATGACATCATTGGCAGAATATTGGTTTTAAGCCAGCCTTTGACAGCATCCAACATCTTGAAGTAATTGAACATGCAATGGACTGGCCATGCAACTGCCTATTATCATTTGGGAAATGTGTATTTTTTTTTCATCCACTGATTTTGCAGTATGGATGCTTCCTTTGATTTCTTCTGAGTGACCACATCTCTTCCAGGCCAGATTACATCAAATCAGATTGTATCAAACAGAAATCTGTGGAGAAACTTGGTATGATATGAGAACCTGATGGGCTCAGTCCAACACACCTCTGGTCCCTATTACTGGAGGAGGCTAAGGGTGGTAGATTGGTTGAGAGTTCCGAGCTACAATAAGTTGATCACATGTCCTCCATAAGTTGTGTGCCAATGTGGTGAGCCCCTTGGGAGATGGGGCTGACCAGGCTGCCTAAAGGAAGTTGAAATGGCCCAAGTCAGAAAAATGAAGCACGTTAAGGCTTCAGAGCCAATAAGTTTGGGATGAGGCCTATACGGGGCCACTGCAATTCCAGCTTAGTCTCCAATAAACAAACAGAGACAGAAAAACAAACAAAGAATCCTTCACCTGTGTTTGGACTTTGTACAAGATATTCTCCAGGACACTGTCAAAGTCCTTGGGTGACTCTCCTTATTTTATTTGTTGTTGGTACTCAGTACCAACAGTTGAAGGGATATAGTTACCAGGGTCAAGTTCCTGAATCCTTTCTGATTTTTACATAAGCATGGGAGATACCTCATTTGAAGGAGAGTCTTTAAGGCTGCATTTTGTTTTACCAAGTCAAATGCTTTGTTGTAAGCAATGACAAATATACACAGAAGGAGTTTATCAGTAACAAATCATCAGTTGTGTGACTGTGAAGATAGGGATTTTCTGTAGAAAATCATCAGGAATGGGGGCAGCTAGGTGGTGCAGTGGATAAAGCATCAAGCCTTGGATTCAAAAGGATCTGAGTTCAGATCCAGCCTCAGACACTTGACACTTGCTGGTTGTGTGACCCTGGGCAAGTCACTTAACCCTCATTGCCCTACCAAAAAAAATTAATTAAAAAAGAAGAAAAAGGAAAAAAAAAAAGAAAATCATCAGGAATGGGGCAGCTAGGTGGCGCAGTGGATAAAGCACCAGCCTTGGATTCAGGAGAATCTGAGTTCAAATCCAGCCTCAGACACTTGACACTTGCTGGCTGTGTGACCCTGGTCAAGTCACTTAACCCCCATTGCCCCACAAAAAAAAGGAAAAAAGAGAAAATCACCAGGAAGAGTTTCTCTTTCCCTTTTTCTGGGTTTCTTCATGGTTACCTTCGATGACTTTATAGACTATTCTCATAAAGATTTTAGAAAGATGAGAAGGTAGGCAACCCTCAATATAAACCATTAATATATCCCATTTTGGGGGATTCTTTCCCTTCTTTGAGACATCTTAAAACTTGATTCCTGTGTTTAAAACTGCATCATCTTCACAGATTCTTCTGCACATACTGGGTCAGGTCCAGCTGCTTTTTCCAATTTCCTCTCAACTTGTCACCACTATCTAATTCCTTGTGTCATCTCCATCTTTGTATTTTCAAAGCACTTTGCACAATATCTGGCATATAATACACATTTCATGTTTGTTGCTTGACTGCATAATTGATTGCTAATACATTGGTTATTGAGGTAGTAGTATCCAAATGTTTTACTCTCCTTGGGAGTTCTCAGCACAGTAGACTTCCCCTTGGGTGGCACTACAATGAGGGCCTACAAGTCCCTTCCCACATCTACAAGAACCTGATGGGCATCCCCATTTTTGTACGTCTAATTTTTTTAATTTTTGTACGTCTAATTTGAGCTGCTAATGCAGCTCAAATTCATCATACCTAAGACTGACCTCATCATCCTCCCTCCTAAATCTGCTCCTCCTCCCAACCTTTCTATTTTTGCTGATGACTCGACTCTCTTCTGGTAGACTGGCCTTTAAAACTCAGTTATATTTGGCTTTTCTCACTCATCCCACCACATCCAATCAAACAAACATTTATTAAGCTCCTACTATGTGCCAGGCACTGTGCCAAGTTCTTTTGTTTCTGCTTCTACAACAAATCTCACATCTATTCTCCCTGGTCTCACTAGTATTGACCTTTTGGGGGGGGGGCAATGAGGGTTAAGTGACTTGCCCAAGGCCACACAGCTAGTGTCAAGTGTCAATCCAGATTTGAACTCAGGTCCTCCTGAATCCAGGGCTGGTGCTTTATCCACTGTGCCACCTAGCTGCCCCTAGTATTGACTTTCTAATTCAGGACCTCATCAATTCTCTGCAAATGATGGGTTCACTATTTCCTCCTTTTTACATTTGTTTGCAATATCTCTATACTCAATTTTTTTAAAAACTTATTTTATTTTAAATTTTTTCCAAAAACATGTAAAGATTTTTTTTTTAGTTCTAAATTTTTCTCCCACCCTCCCTCCCCTCCCCCTTCCTGAGGCCCAAAAAAAGCAATCTGATATAGGTTCTACATTACAATCATGTTAAACAAATTTCCACCTTAGTTCTATGCTCAATTTTTATAAAAGTTCTATATGGTGCTGAGCAATACAAATATTCTTTAGCAAGTCCATTTAAAAGAGGCCATAAGTCTTTTAGCTCATTCTCCAGCAGTTTATTCCATTCTCTATTTTCCATTTTGTCTATCTTTCTGTTAAAAATCCAAAACTAAAAGAGAGAGAGAGAGAGAGAGAGAGAGAGAGAGAGAGAGAGAGAGAGATTGAAATCTCCTACTACCATTGTGTTCCTATGTTTATCTTATAGCTGAATCAACTCTCATCTGGACTATGAAAAGAGCTTCCTAACTGGTACCCCAGCTCCAGTGTCTCTTCTCTAATATGTCATTCAAACAGCTGTCAAAATAACTTCCCAAGGCACATATCTGACCATACCATTTACCTGCTTTAAAAAACAAATAAAACAAAACAAAAACCTTCAGTGACTCCTTAATAGGCAGTAAGGTTTGTTCTGGCATTTAAAGTCCTTCAACCTATACTTCCAGTCTTATTTTGCTGCTACCAACAGGAAAGACAAGTCAACCTAATTGATGCAGAAAGACGTCATGACGGAGAGACGGGGGGGGGTAGTATGTGCCAGGTATGTTGAACTGCCTCCATCACTTGGCCACCAAACCCAGATAGCAATGCCTGGCAGAGCACTAGCCCTGCTTCTAAACTGCCTCCCACAGCCATCTTGGAAAGGGCATTGTTTGAGGAGATGGGACCAGTTATCCTTGGCAACACCAACACCAGTACCAATTGCCTATCAACTACTACCAAAAGTCAGGTAAATTCACCCCTACGATCTCAGCCTTGCTTCCAGCCCAGTCCCTTCAGCCATCACCTGGGGAGCGACCCTTGTAGAGATATGACCTGTCAACTGCTTTGTAGAGGCTGCAGCCCCTGCCTCCTCAGTGCTACAACCACTAAAGACCCAGTAAAGAAAGTTCTTGAAGTCAAGATCCTTGGCAGCATCAACTGGACTGAAACGGACATGGTGTTATCGATGGAAATGACACTAAATAAAATGTATTAGCATCTGCTTTGCTGCTGTTCCCTAGGAACCCTTCTGTCTCTCTTGCATCTAAACCCTCCTAAATAATATCTCTCCCATTACTATGTGAGTTCCATAAGAACTAGGATTATCTTGCTTTTCTGTTTCTATCCTTAGCATTTAGTACAGTGCTTTGCTCATAGTAAGAGCTCAATAAATGCTTTTTTTTTAGTGAGGCAATTGGGGTTAAGTGACTTGCCCAGGGTCACACAGCTAGTAAGTGTTAAATGTCTGAGGCTGGATTTGAACTCAGGTCCTCCTGAGTCCAGGGCCGGTACTCCATCCACTCAATAAATGCTTTTTAAAATCCATCCATTCATCTTGGATAAATTCTTAGATTTATCACCAAAATAAAGATTATCGGGAAAAAATCAGTTTTCTACTTTCCCATCTATATAGAATTTTAATGAGAGTATATACATATTGAGGGAATCCCTCATGTAGGGAACAGGCAGGCTTTCACAGTCAATATCTTTACCATCATGCAATTTGCCAAATATGTAGAGAATATAAGATCCCATGGTGTTTGTTGTCTGTTGACTATAAACAAAGCATTTGTTTCTGTGGAGCAAAAAGGAAACCTTTCCAAGAGGCTCTACCCCAACAAGGTGTGCCCCATTCATGTCCAAATTGTTTAAGATTTCTTGAAAGATATAATAGCAGAGACAACTTTGAAAACATTCTGATGGTTGTCAAACAAGACAGGACACATGAAAACATATGCTCTCTGATGGTGTCTACCACTGTCGAGGAGGAGAACCAGTGCAGAATCCAATAAAGATCTATAAATGGTGAAGTCTTTCAGATCCTATTCTTTATAGAAGACATTGTGAAAATGGCATCAAGCTCTGGAAACTTACAAAGACTTCTAAATTAGATCCCTAACCATTCAAAAGTATTCAGCACAACTATCCACACAGGAAAAACCAAGTGGATGAAGAAAAGAATGCCCAGTATTGATACTATGATATGCAGTTGGATGAACAAGTTCCAGATCTCATTCTTCAATGTATTTATATTGGACAAACACTGCCAGTAGATAACTGCTAGGTCTAGACTTGAATGGAGGGAGGGAATTGGCTGGATACATTTCAAAGCATTTTGGAGCATTTATTATGTTCCAATTACCATTCTAAGGAGCTGGGGATACAAATAGGTCGAGAAATTTCCTGCCTACAAAGAGTTCACACTCTGATTGGGAAAGACATCAAACCAATGCCTTGACTGGGTCTGAAAGAATATACAATATGCCTCCATATTGCCCCCTCTCCTCTCCACCCCAATCTCTCCAAAGAAGGGGAAGAGGTACCTCCTCTCAATGCTTCACCAGGCCAAGCTTAGTCATTATAATTATGCAATATTCAGTTTGGGTTTTGTTGGTCTTTCTGTATACTGTTTTTGCTTTTACTTTGCATCCTTATCACTTAGCAGAATGTCTGGGTTTATGTAATAAGCCCTTGATAAAAACTTTTTTGGAGTGGGTCGGGGAGGAGGCAATTGGGATTAAGTGATTTGCCCAAGGTCACACAGGTAGTAAGTGACTAAGGTAGTATTTGAACTCAGGTCGTCCTGATTTCAGGAAAGTGTTCTATCTACTGTGCCACCTTGCTGCCCTGATAAACACTTGGTAATTGATTAATTGTTTCATTCATTCAGTGTGTGTGTGTGTGTTATCCTGAAACCAAGTTCTTACTCCAAATCCACTCTCAGGATGTTCTCTCTTGACCTCTTAGTAGCACCCATCTACCTATCTCTTCCCTCCCTACTCCTGACTTTTGTCTTCCCAATTAAAACATCAGCTCCTTGAGGGCAGGGACTAGTTTGACTTTTCTCAGTGTCCCCAGTGCTTGGAACAATGTCTAGTACATAGTAGGCACTTTAAAAACACTTGTTGACCCATTGACTCATTTTCTACCTTTTCCTTTTTGTTCTTGTGTTTTCTCCATGTCTACAGACACCTAACAGCTGGATGAAGAGTGGAAACCTCTGACAATAGCCCAGATGTTTGCAGACAGATAGCTATCTGGCATCTTGTATACCAAATGCCTGGATGGTGACCCAATTTTTCTCCTCCTGCAAGTGTTTAATACAAACACATCCCTCTCTCCCTTCCAGACTCTTCTAGCTGCCTCTTTGCATCCCTCACTCTGGTTCACTGTCTACCTTGACACATCCCTCCCCTTGGCTCTGCCATACTCCCACTCATTCATGTTTATTAAGCACCTACTGTTTGCCAAGCACTGTGCTAAGAGGTGGGGCTACCAAGAAAGGTAAACTGGCCTCTTGCCTCGAGATGCTCACATTCCAACAGGGTAGACAAGCATGTGGGAAAAAATGTGTAGGTCTAAGTGTAAATGGAGGCCTCATAGGGGAGGGCACCAAGCGAGACCTCCTGCAAAGGTGATCGATGTTTGAGCTGAGTCTTGAAGGAAGCCAAGGAAATGAAAAGATGGAGATGATGGGAAAGAGCACTGTCCAAAGGCCTGGGGCTGGGAATCCCCTTCTTGATAAAGAGCTTTAATGGCTCACCCGAGGTCCCACAGTCCATCAATGGCCAGGAATAGAACTCAGGTCTCCTGACCCTTTCTGGAATACAGGATCCAGCAGACTCAGCTGCCCCTTGCCAAATAACACCAGGGTTACTCCAACTCAATTTGCAAAGGAAGCAAAGTAATTCCAGGAACTGGGATTATCGTCCCTCAGTTTCTGTCTGGAATACCTTCTTCTGTATCTAACCAGATCCTGTTCAAACTTCCAGACCCAGGCCTCACTCTTTTATGAGTGCCAGACCTGGAGTCAGGAAGACCTGAGTTCAAATCCAGCTTCAGACACTTACTATCTGTTTGAGCCTGTATGAGTCACTTAACCTCTGTTTGCCTCAGTTTCTTCAACTGTAAAATGAGGGTAATAATAGTACCTACTTCCTAGGATTGTTGTGAGGGTCAAATGAGCCAATAATTTAAAAAAGCTTATTTTTGTTTGGGGGGGGGGTATGATTTCATTGGCTGTTTGCTCTAATATCTCCCCTCTGATGTTTACTTGGGTGACCTTAAACAAGTCCCTTAAATTTAGCTGGCCTTAGTTTTTCATCTCTAAAATGGGAGAATTAGCCCAAGAGGTTTGTGAGATGCCTTCTGGATCCATATTTGGTGTTTCACAATCTAATCTTCCTTTTTGGATCTAGTTAGAATGCCTCCAACTTTCATGTAAGCTTTCATGTAAAACAACAACACTGACCACAAACACCCCCCATTATGTCCTAATGATCTTAGGTCTTTTAGTCTTAATAATAGCTAGCATTTAGATAGCACCTACTGTGTGCCAGATGCTTTATAAATATTCTCCCATTTGATTCTCACACCAATGGTATCTTCCCCATTTAAAGGTGAGCAAACTGAGGTAAACAGAAGTTGAATGACTAGCCCAAGATCACAGAGCTAATAAGTGTCTGAGACTGAATTTGAATTCAGGTCTTCCTGACTCTAGGCAGTGTTCTATCCACTCTACCCCCCAGCTGGTGAATAGAGGCATCCCCTCTATTATCCCCAACTGACACCCATTGGCTGTACTGTTACTAGCATATAATAACTATATTCCACTGTAAGAGTCGTTATCCATTCCTAACATTGTTCCCTGGAATGGTTTTCTTCCTTTGCTCAGAAGTGCCCCACTCCCCACTGCCACTGTTTCACCTACAGCCATATCTTCACGGAGGCAATATTGTGACATGTGCCAGGAATACCTTTTGACCAGGAGAGGAAGCAAGCAGTGAGGGAAGTACCGATTGTCTGGCAGCCAGGAGACCTGGCTTCTAGCCTCATCTCTGCTGTTGTTGTTTCTCCGTCATTCTCAAAGAGGACCATAACATCAGGGTGATGTCATGACTTGCAGCAAATTGGAATTGAAGTGAGGGAGAGCAGTGCAAGGTCACCAGCCTCACTCTCCCCTCCAGAGCCATCTGGGCCCAATGGCAAGATATATGTCAGGATGACTGGAGATGGCCCGGGATGTTTAAGGCAATTGGAGTTAAGTGACTTGCCCAGGGTCACACAGCTAGTAAGTGTCTGAGGTGAGATTTGAACTCAGGTCCTCCCAACTTCAGGGCTGGTGCTCTATTCATTGTGCCACCTAACTGCCCCTCATCTCTGTTACTTAGTAGCTCTATGATCTCCAACAAATTCCTTCTGCTCTCTGGGCCTCAGCTTGCTCATCCCCAAATAGAGTGGCTAAGGGGATAACAATAACTAACCCAGATCAAGTACTTCACTTTAGACTGGGGGATCTCATTGATTCTCAGAACAACACTGGTGGATGTTATTGCCATTCCCATTTTACAGATGCGTAAACAAAGGCTGAGCAATTATAAGGGACCTGTCCGGGTTCACATAGCAATAAGTCAGTCAGCCAGTCAACAAACTTTTAATAAGTGCTTCTTGTGCTAAGTGCTGGAGACAAAGAAAGCCCCCTCACCCCCCAATGTCTAAGGCAAGGTTTGAACTCAGGTCTTCCTCCCTCAGAAGTCAACCCCTCCATCCATTTGGCCACTTAGTCACCTCAGGTGACTTCTAAGGATAATTCCACCTCTAAAGTTCTGTGATTTAGACTCTCGACCCATTTACACCAGCCTACTTCCATTCCCCTACTCTGATATGACCTTCCATTTCCATTGTATAATCTGCTTGTTTTTCTCCCATTAGACTGTGAACTCCTTGAGGGAACAGTCAGTGGTTCTGCCTTTCTTCTCATCCCCAGTTGAAAAGAATTAAGGGCAGTGTCTGGTACAAAGTAAGTGCTTAATAAATGCTTGCTGACTGACTGACAACAGCCCAAAGGAAACTGTTCTTTATGCATATTCCACAGCTGTGTTCCAAACCCTCCTCATCTCAGCCTCCCGGGCCCCAGTCACCCAGATGCCCCCAGGAGAACTGTCCAGCTGCTAACATTTCAATGCTCCCCTGTGGGTAGAGCCTCGAGCAGGAAAACATGTCCGAGTGTTGATTCTCACAGACACAATGTCAGTTCTGACCCAGGATTCTGATCCAAGTAGGTTATCTCCAGACTGGTTTGTTACCCCCACCCCCCGGCCATTGCTGGGGACATGGTTGCAACACAAATGGCCAGATCTGAATCTCGCTGGCTCGCCCCGTCCCATGGCACTGCCTGTAGCCATGGCTCACTTCCCTGACGGTCCATTGTCTCTGAGGTGTGAAGACATCCCACAGTTACCCCCACACCTTCCCAGGCTCCCCGGGTCCTGAGCTGGCTCAGTTATGGCAGCGTGTTGGGAGGTTGCACAAGCATCTTGTGGAGGGGGTAGTGAGAGCATCTATTTATTATTTTTCTCCATATTTATTGGGTTCACATGGCCGCACCCTTGGTGAGAAAGCCTCAGGGAGATGTCTGATGCCGTTGTTTCTTTAAACCACAGAGGCAGCAGCAGCTTTGGGGTTTCAGAGGTGAGTTCCCCATCAGACCAGGCTGATCAGCAACTGAGGAGGAGGCAGGGGCTGGGTTGGGCCAGGAAATCACAGGGCTCCAGGCGCTCAGTGGGAAATGCCCTGCCTATACTTCCCTAGAGAATCAAATCTTAGTAGAGGGGTGGTGCAGTTTAGGGGGTGTATTGAAGATTAGGACATTACACTTGAAGTCAGGAAGACCTGAGATCAGATTCTGCCTCAGATCCTAGCTGTGTGATGTTGGGAAACCCACTTAACCTCTCCATGCCTCAGTTTCTTTCTCTGTAAAATGACCCCTAAGGTCCCTTCCAGTTCTGAAATGTATTATGTATAAAATCTAGAGTTTGAATGGGCCTCTAGTTCCATCTTCAAACTTTATAGATAAGGACGCCTGGGCCTAGAGAAGGGGTAGTATGGAACAGTGGAAAGAACACAGCGGGGCAGCTAGGTGGCGTAGTGGATAAAGCACCGGCCCTGGATTCAGGAGTACCTGAGTTCAAATCCCGCCTCAGACACTTGACACTTATTAGCTGTGTGACCCTGGGCAATTCACTTAACCCTCATTGCCCTGCAAAAAAAGGAAGAAAAAAAGAAGGAAGGAAGGAAGGAAGAAAGAAAGAAAGAAAGAACACAGGTCAGAGAACTTGGGTTCAAGTTTTACCTCTAATGCATACAAACTGGACAAGTCCCTTTTCCTACCTTGGGTCTCAGTTTCCTCATATGTAAAATGAGCAGGTTGGGTGAGATGGCTTCCAAAAACCCTTCCAACTTTTGATCTATGATCCTGAAAGTGACTCATCCACAGTCATGCAGCTAAATACCAGAGCCAACCCAGGTCCAGGGCTCTTCATCCTCTACTATATGGATGCTCAGAATAGGTATCTTTCCTCTTTTCAATAATCTTATTTTCATTAATATCTTCCATTTGTACTTCCTGTTATTTTCTGAAGAGATAGCCCCCTCCCCTCAAACACAACACACCTTCCTTTGGAACAAAGATTTAAAAAGAAAGAGGAAAAGCCATCTATTGCCATTCTTTACAATGTATACAGTATTCTATATCTGTGTATAAAATGCTTTAGGTATATAATCTCATTTTATCTTTACAACCCTGGGAAGCAGGTGCTGTTATTTTCCTGCTTTCACAGGAGGTGAGGGTACTGAGACAGAGGCTAAATGACTTGTCCAGGCTCACAAAGAGAGTAAGTGTCTAAGTCTGGACTTGAACTCAGGGCTTCCTGACTCCATGTGCAGTGATCTAACCATTATGCCACCCAGCTGCCTTCTCTATCCCCACCTTAGTCCCACAGGGTTCCACTCAGGAACATTTGCTCCTATTGTCTCAGCAGGGAGGCAATGGTCCAAACCACGGGGAGAATGACTCCCTCCCTCATTTTTTTAATCAGTGTGAACAACTTACAACCTGTGTGACCTTGGGTGAGTCATATCACTTATTTTGGCTTCAATTTTCTCTTCTAAAAAACAGATTAGATGATCTCTAAGGTCTTTCCCGGTCCTCAATCTAAGATCCTATGAACAATAAAGCACTGAGAGCCAACCCTAGCACAACATAAACAAACATGGCCCTGATATATCAGGTGATGTGTCTAGGTTATTACAGCTGGGGAGGTAAGTAGGTTGTAACCCCGTGGTCTGCCCCAGATAGAGAAGAACAGGGAAGGACCCCCACAGGGGCCCTGACAAAACTGTGAAATAAGAAAAGTTGATTTTTTTTTTTTTTTTGAGACTGGCTTCCCCTATCTTGCCCATATCTTCACAGTCACACAAGCGAGGATCTCCAGTTGATTCCTGCTGTGTCTCTTTGTTGTTATTTACAATAACAAAGCAGAGCCCTGAAGATCCTTTTCAACCCCATGTCTCCCATCCTTATGTAAAAACCAGATGTGATTCAGGAACAGGTTTGACCATGGAGGTATCAGCCTTTCAATGATCCACTGAGGAGCAACACCAAAGGGAACAGAAAACAGGGAAAACAACTCACCAAAAGATTTTGCTGGTGTCATCGAGGTTGTTCTGTATAAAATCCAAGCAGCTCAAAGAGCCCTTCTTTATTAGTTAGTTGGAGTCTGGGTCTTTCTATCTCAACCAGGGAAGCTAGGACCCCTCTGTTTCTGACCCCACCGTAGGCAGCTCCCAGGATCCCCAATCAGCTTCAGAATTTCTGCTGCTCAGAATCCCCAAGTTCAAGAGGCTTCCCTAGCCTCAGCCGCCCCAGCAGTCTCTAAAGCAGGGACTATGGTCATATGATACAACATGCCTGGCAGAAAAGTCGATTTTCCTATGCATTTTATTGTCCTTTGAGGCCTCTTCCATAGAACTCTGTGATCCTGTGATCCCAGAGTCAGCCTTCTTTCAAAACGCAATCCAATTCAACAAAGATATAGCAAGCACCTACTCAGTGCTGGGCACTGGGCTGGGGCAGGAGATAAAAATCCAAAACCCAGATTTAAAACACTCTATGCATAGTGCTTTAACATTTGCTAAGTCCATCATATATAGTCTCTCATTTGAGACCTGCAACAACCCCGTGAGGTGGGTACCACGGGTATTTCCATTTCCATTTTTATAATAAGGATACTGGGAAGGAAAGGAAGGTAGGGAAGAAAGATGAACAGAAGAACAATGGGTTCAATGGGTCTAAAGACAAAGAAGTGAAATGCCCAGAGTCCCCCTACGTAGGACCCACCTCATATTATTGCCATGAGACTCAAATGAGATATGTGTAAAGCAATTTGAAATCAACCCGCAAGCATCTATTAAGCTAGATGCTGGAGATATAAAGGACAAAAATGAAGCATCTGCTACCCTCAAGAGCTCATGTCCTCTCTGACATTGAATGCAGAGGCACAAAATAATGTAAGATGAGTTTGGTGGGGAGGGTCCTCCAGGTGCCCTGAAGGCCTTTTGGACCAAAGGATTCAGGGTGAGTTGAAAGAACCATTTTACCCAGGGCTAGAGATAAACTCAGGGTTAGATGAAGTAGTCATTAATAACCTCTAAGGTTGAGCAAAAGATACCAATTGTAACCAAGGTTTTGTTTTCTTTAATTTCCTTTTTTAAGGCCTGCTTCATTTAAAATATTATTATACTTAGGAACTTTAGAAAGGTATTAATTATGTGTAAAAAAAAAGGTGGGCCAACCTCCCCCTCAGTAAACTCACCACTTCCAGAGGTAGCCCATTCCATTTCTGGATAACTCTAATTGTTAGGAAGTTTTTCCTTTCATCAATCAGACTTAAATATGCACCATCATTACTTCCAACCATTGCTCCCAATACTTGCTTCTGGGGTCAAGCAGAACATTTATCCCTCTTCTCCCTGAGAGTCCTTCAAACATTTGAAGATGTTGATCATTCCCTAACCCCCTGTCCCAGATCCCAGTCTTTTCTCTAAGCTAAATATCTCCGGTTAACTTTGACTCATCCTCATAAGAGAAGGTTCAAAGGTGCTGCTCCATCTTGGTCACTTGTCCTTAGGATGCATGTCAGTTTCTCAGTGTCTTTCCCAGATGGGAAACCACAACACCCCTCTTTCCCAGATGGGAAAGAGACACTCCATATTAGGTTTAGACTAAGACTATCGTCTTCATTCAGGAAGCTGGTCTTCTCTTAGTGAATCGAAGATTATACTGCCTTTTTTAGTACCCGCACATTACATTTTTGCCTCCTAGTAGCCTAGTAACAGACCATTATTTTCAAGAATAACTAGTATCGGGGCAGCTAGGTGGTGCAGTGGATAGAGCACCAGCCCTGGAGTCAGGAGAACCTGAGTTCAAATCTGGCCTCAGACACTTGACACTTAACTAGCTGTGTGACCCTGGGCAAGTCACTTAACCCTCATTCCCCCGCCCCCCCAAAAAAGATTAAGTATAAGATTTTACATTTTGAAGGGTTATGAACCTGTGGTTTCACTGGTGTAGCCAGTGAACTGGAAGGTCTCAATTAAGGCAAATGGGTGCCTACTCTGAAGGTACCAACATATAGAGAAATGCCTGAGCTCTAACAACCTCAGGTTCCTTGCTGAGGAGCACACAGCCAGGATGTGTCAGAGGGATTTGACCTCAGGTCTTCCTGATTCAAAGGCCAGCTCTCTAACCAGTATTTTAAAGATTTTACTTTACTCTATTAAATTTCATCTTATTTTATGTAGCCCACATATTCTAGCCTATCAAAAGAATTTTAAAATTTGTTTGATCCTTCCTTCCTTCCTTCCTTCCTTCCTTCCTTCCTTCCTTCCTTCCTTCCTTCCTTCCTTCCTTCCTTCCTTCCTTCCTTCCTTCTTTCTTTCTTTCTTTCTTTCTTTCTTTCTTTCTTTCTTTCTTTCTTTCTTTCTTTCTTTCTTTCTTTCTTTCTTTCTTTCTTTCTTTCTTTCCAGGCAACAGGGGTTAAGTGACTTGCCCAGGGTCACACAGCTAGTAAGTGTCAAGTGTCTGAGGCCAGATTTGAACTCAGGTCTTCCTGAATCCAGGACCGGTGCTTTATCCACTGTGCCACCTAGCTGCCCCAGTTTTTTTTTTATTCTTAAACCAATGACGTAGTCTTTCCAGATTTCTGTCATCCACAAATCAGATAAATATCCTTCATCGATCCTTTTATACAAAATATTGACACAACTGCCCCTTGCTGCTCCGAATCTTTGAATCTATGAGCTGGTTTTCAGTATCTGAAGGCTTATTGAGGAGAAGAGGGTTAGACTTGTATTGCTTTGAGGTAGGGGTAGGACAAATGATAAAGAAACAAGATTAAACCTGATGTAAGAGAAAACTTCTTAAAAATTTGAATTATTCCCAAATGAAGTGAGCTATTGTGGGAGACAAGTGGGCTCTACCCTCCCTGGAGGTCTTCAGGAAAAGGATAGATGGCTACTTGTTGGGGCTATTGTCAAGATAATTCTCAGTCAGGTATGGGTTGGATGGGGTGAGCTCCAACATTCTTTCTAAATCTGTGACTCTGGTTATGGAGGAAATGCTCTATGTTTTTCACAACCTCTGCCACCTAAACTTCTATTGTTTCCTTCCTGAATCAGTGAATTTCTATTCTTTCACCCAGCAACATACAAGACTTTGGACTCTTCCAACCCACACATGGATTAGCAGGGAGGCTACATCTCTGGGCACCCTTGAGCGGCAATGGGATTCTTTGAAAACTATCAGTTCAAGCCCCATTCTGATGTGTCCCTCCCAACATCAATTTTTCCCCCAATATCAGTTGTTAGTGATTATTACCCCAATATCATTTAATCATCTGATATCTCCTTGATCTCATCAATAAGCAATTAATATAGATTGGCTTTTTTTAAAATTTATTTTTATTTATTTTTGCAGGGCAATGAGGGTTAAGTGACTTGCCCAGGATGACACAGCTAGTAAATGTCAAGTGTCAGAGCCTGAATTTGAACTCAGGTTCTCCTGAATCCAGAGCCAGTGCTTTATCCGCTGCACCACCTAGCTGCCCCCTAGATTAGCTTTTACAAAGATATATTTACTGAAAAGATATCTTTGTTGTTCAGTCATTTTCAGTCATGTTTGATTCTTCATGACCCCATTTTGGGGTTGTTTTCTTGGCATAGCTACTAGAGTGGTCTGCCATTTCCTTCTTTAGCTTATTTACAAATGAGGAAATGGAGGCAAATAGGGTTAAGTGACTTGCCCAGGGTCACACAATAAGTATCTAAGGCCAGATTTTACTCAGGTCTTCCTGCTCTATCCATTGTACCCCCTACCTGCCCAATGAAAAGATGTAGCAAGTACAAAAATACAAAGACATGACTGAACAAGGGTCCATCCTCTCTTCTACCACTTCAGTCCCCAGGGAGAATGGGTTTAATCTTTTTTTTTCTTTTTCTTTTTAGTGAGGCAATTGGGGTTAAGTGACTTGCCCAAGGTCACACAGCTAGTAAGTGTTAAGTGTCTGAGGCTGGATTTGAACTCAGGTACTCCTGACTCCAGAGCCGGTGCTCTATCCACTGTGCCACCTAGCTGCCCCTGGGTTTAATCTTAAAGTGAATGCTATGAACATTTGTGCTATGAAGTTCACTTTTGGATTTGATGGATGAGTTGTTCCCTTGTTTTCTCTTGTCCCAGAGTCACTGTTGGGCTGGATCACACAGATGACATCAAGGCTGCCTCCATCTTAGGCCCATCCATTGAAGATCTTCTGACTTTTTGATGTCTCACAAGGCCCTGTACCAAAGGAAAGGACACACAAATTGGAGATGGCCCCATCCTAGGTGGTGCCCAATAAATGCTGATTGATTGATGAAGCAATGGGACAACCCAGTGAGTAGGCAGGGCACCTCTCCTTCATCAGCCCTTTAGAGCTTAGAAAGCTACCCTTATACCTGGTAGACTGCAGAAAGGAAAGACTTCACTTTCTGTGGAAATGATGAAATGAACACTCACTTCTGGCTCTGCAGTCAACTAAGAGGCATTTCTTCACCTTTCAGCATGTGGACAGGGGCCATTAGTGGAGAGAGCCTCCCCATTACAGGTCATTGTGGATTTTCCAAAGCAGGCACCTCAAGACTGGTAATAGGCTGGCTGAAGGTAAGACCCCCCAGCATGCTCCCAGGACTGGATTCACATTGGTCATTCCTTTTCCTCCTTCCTCCTCTTTGCACATGTATCGCTTAGTTAGAGAGCAGAGCATCCACCTACCCAAGAGGCAGAGAGGGTCTGGTGGTGGTTACCATAAATGACACCTCAGTAACTAAGGCACTAAGGTATTGTAATGCATAGAGTGCTGGGCTTGGTCAGGAAGTCTTGAGTTTGAATCCTCTTTCTCAGACATTTCTAAGATAGAAAAGTCATTTAAGTACTCTCAGCCTCAGTTTCCTCATCTGCAAAATGGGAATAAATAACAGCACCTATCTCCTAGGGGCAGTTAGATAGAGTTGGGGGCTTGGAGTTAGGAATAATCATCCTCCTGAGTTCAAATCTGGCCTCAGACACTTATTAGCTGTGGACAAGTCACTTCACCCTGTTTGACTCCATTTCCTCATCTGTAAAATGAACTGGAGAAGGAAATGGAAAACTACTCCAGTATCTCTGCCAAGAAAACCCCAATGAGGGGAGCAGCCAGATGGCACAGTGGATGGAGCACCAGCCCAGGACTCAGGAGGACCCAAGTTCAAATCTGGCCTCAGACACTTGATACTTACTAGCTGTGTGACCTTGGGCAAGTCACTTAACCCCAATTGCCTCACCCCCCCCCCCCAAAAAAGAAAAAAGTAAAGAAAACCCCAATGAGGTCATGAAGAGATGGACATGACTGAAATGACTGAACAACAACAAACCGGGGTTGTTGTGAGGATCAAATAAGATAATATGTCAAATGTTTTTGCCAACCTTAAGGTAAAATACCAATGGTACCTATAATTTGGGGGAGTTGTGGTCTATCTATCTATCTATCTATCTATCTATCTATCTATCTATCTATCTATCTATCATCTATCTATTTATTTTTGGTAGGGCAATGGGGGTTAAGTGACTTTTCCCAAGGTCACATAGCTAGTAAGTGTCTAAGGCTGAATTTGAACTCAGGTCCTCCTGAATCCAAGGCCGATGCTTTATCCCCTATGCCACCTAGCTGCCCCGAGTTGTGGTTTATTTAAACATAATTACCACCTCTCAGAAAGGGACCCCAGGTCCAATGGGTGTCTTTTGTAGTGTCTCCATCCCTCGTGGGGGCAGTTCTTTACACCTGTTTCCCAGAATGCCCTTCCCCAGTCTTTTCTTTCTTGCTCAATCTAACCCAGCCTCCAAGGCTCAGGGCAAACATCCCTTCCTCTATGCAATTTTCTCTGCTCAGGTCAGCTGAAAGTGATCATCCCTTTATTCCCTAACTTTAGACCTGTTCTTGTCTGTAGTCCTTATCTGCTACTTCACACACACACACACACACACACACACACACACGCACCGTTGTGTATTGTTAGCTATTTTTTTCATGTGCTTGTGTTATGAAGAGATATGGCATGTTTTTTATTTTGTTTAATGTATTGTGGTGTTCGATGTTGTAATGCTGCCTATCATCTGTTGGTTGTATTGCAAAATCACCTGGCGCCATTAAAAATTCAGGGTGATGAGTAATGCTGAGTCAGTCCCCCAGAGAAAGGCTGAGGCAGGCAATTAGAAACAGCTGGGACACACAGGGTGCAAGCTCTCCCACCCCCATAAAAGGAGGACTTAGGAAGATGAGGGCTAGGATAGATGGAGAACATATGGAGAACGGAGACAAGCTGAGAGCTGGATTCAAGTTAAACAAAGATAAGACCAAGCGAATCTGAAAGGATTGGATGAGACACTCTTGCTTTTAAGTAGCAGTAGAGTTAATTTGGCAATATGTTTAACACTTGTTCTTTGATTATTTATTGGCTCAGTCAAAGCTGAGGAAGTGTGATGCTTGTTAAAGACCCTTGCTTCCTCTTAGAACTTTTCCTTTATTCCTAACTACCAAGCAAATGGGGGTAACTCTTGCTCGAGTAAAGTACCACGAAATCTAAAGAATCTAAAAAAAAAAGCAAATGGGGAATAAATTTTTAGCTGCTTAAATATATCACTGTTGGAGAGTGAAAGGACCATGGGGGTTGAATTAATTTAGTTTTGTTTTATACTTTACAGATTCATTTTTTTAAACTACTTTTAAAAACTTTTATTAGTGTAAACAAGGAATCTCCCTGAACTGGTCTCATTATTTGAATTCACACCAATGACCATGTTTTACATAATTAGAACTTCAAATAGTGTGAATTAGGGGGCAGCTAGGTAGCACAGTGGATAGAGCACCGGCCCTGGATTCAAGAAGGATCTGAGTTCAAATCTGGCCTCAGACACGTAACACTTACTAGATGTGTGACCCTGGGCAAGTCACTTAACCCTCATTGCCTCACCAAAAAAAAAAAATAGTGTGAATTACAACACAGTGCACACTTTAGGGGATTCTTTATAAGCATTAATTAGGATCCCACTGTATCTGATACTGAAAGGTGTCATTCTTAAAGTGAATTTGTTTTTCTTCCTTAAATAAGTGTATATTTCTTTTTCTTTCTTTCTTTCTTTCTTTTGGCAGCTAGGTGGTACAGTGGATAAAGCACCAGCCCTGGATTCAGGAGGACCTGAGTTCAAATATGACCTCAGACACTTGACACTTACTAGCTGTGTGACCCTTGGCAAGTCACTTAACCCTCATTTCCCTGAAAAAAAGAAAGAGGGCACAATTTTCTTTTCAGTAGAGTAGTTCTAATAAGAAAGGTAATTTATTCATAAAAGAACAGGAATTCTAAAAGGCGCAATGAAAAAAGCATGGAAGACAAGGATAAGGACAACAAAAGAATGGGTATGGGGGAACAGGGAATGGGTGTATGGGAAGAACAATTCTCCTTAGGCAGGCCACAACTCAAAATCCCAGGAATTCTGAGTGGTAACATTTTCATGCCCTTCACATTAGCAAAGCTTATGTTGTTTGGTTATCAGTTCCTTAAAAAGAAATGGAAAGCAGGAGTATGAAAAGGGATGCTATGCATTGGGAGGGCAGATGTCCATTCTCTGATCCTGGCTCAGGTTCAAGTTCAAGGTCAGTGGGGTACAGGGATAGGCTGCTTAACAACACTGAAGAATCTTGGAGGT
Organism: Dromiciops gliroides; assembly: GCF_019393635.1. Lineage (NCBI taxonomy): Eukaryota > Metazoa > Chordata > Mammalia > Microbiotheria > Microbiotheriidae > Dromiciops > Dromiciops gliroides. The sequence continues at coordinate 664,123,895 of NC_057862.1, forward strand.
ACTCACACTCATCCAGGTCAGCTCTGCCCTTGGACTCTAGTGTTAATAGATCATCTCTTCCAGGGCAGGGAGTGGGAGAAAGGAAGAAATAGGAAGCCACTGGGGTTTATTGAACAGGAGGGGTGATGTGGTCAGACATGCACTTTAAAGAAAAACTATCAGGGCAGTTAGGTGGCACAGTGGATAAAGCACCAGCTTTATTTAGGGGGACCTGAGTTCAAATCCAGACAAAGACACTTGACACTTACTAGCTCTGTGACCCTGGGCAAGTCATTTAACCCTCATTGCCCCACAAAACAAAACAAAACTATCTTGGGAGATGGATGGAGGATGGATAGTTGTGGCAAGAGACTTGAGGCAAAGAGATCCATCATAGACTTCTCTAACCCTGTACTCTGTCTATGTCCATTGTCTCCTATGACATTGCATGTATTTAGGAGAGAGTGTGCCATAGGGTTATGGAGAAATGTTTCATAGTTACCCTTAATACTATGAAGTCTTAAGGAAATGTTTTGAGCTAATTGTATCGATTGGCTGACTGTTAATGGAAAGTATGCCAGTGTGGGCTTGTGAGCCATTACAGTAACAACATGACCTTGATTCCAATGACTTGATTTAATGCTCTATCCAATTTGGAGAAGTCAGGAAGGAATGGGATCAAGGACACATGTTGAGATTAGGTTTGCTCTGGTAAAGAGGAAGGTCCCCTCTTCATCAGAAACTAGAATAAAGGAGGAGAGTTGGGGGGTGATATCCAGGTGAGTAGAAGAGAGAGTTCAGAGGAAATTACCTCCATTTCTCAGGAGAGTGAGAGGCAATGTCTTTAGCTGATACAAGGGGAAGTGGAGGATGAGGTGGTATGGAAAGCTTGAGGACAGTATCAATCTATTGATCAATAAACATTTATTAAGTGCTTACTATGTACCAGGATTAGTGCTAAGTGATAGAGTACAATGAAAAACTCCACAAAATAATACTTGCCTTCAAGGAGTTTATATTCTAATGCAAGAGAAAATAGAAATACAAAATTTAAAAAATATATATGTATATATGTATATATATCTGTGTATGAGATATTATACATGTAAAAATATATTACCAGTATAATATAGAAAAATAAATGAAATGTAATATATACAAATATATATGATGTGTACATGTATTACAATATAATATATACAAATATATTACACTTTTAATGTATACAAATATATGTATAATATATATATATACAAAATGAATAGGGAGCAAGAGAACAATCAGAAAAGGGAACTGTCTCTGGCAGAAGGTGGCACTTGGGCTGATTCATGCAAGAACCAGGGATTTTTTGGGGGGGGGGTGAGGCAATTGGGGTTAAGTGACTTGCTCAGGATCACACAGCTATTAAGTGTCATGTGTCTGAGACCAGATTTGAACTCAGGTCTTCCTGAATCCAGGGCCAGTGCTCTATCCACTGGGCCACCTAGCTGCCCCTAGGAACTAGGGATTTTAAGAGGTCAGGGTAAGAAGGATGAGCAGTTTAGGCTTGGGGGACAGCCAATGCAAAGACTCAGGCCTGAAGTCAGGAAGACTCCCCTTTGCAAGTTCAAATCTGGCCTCAGACACTCATAGCTGTGTGACCCTGAGCCATTTACTTGACCCTGTTTGCCTCAGTTTCCTCATCTGTAAAATTACCTGGAGAAGGAAATGGCAAACAGCTCCAGCATCTCTGCCAGAAAACCCCAAATGGGGTCACAAAAAGTCGACACTACTGAAACAACTGAACAACAACAAAAATAGGAAGTCACTGGAATTGATTGCATAGGGATTGACATAGTCAGAAGTGTTTTAGAAAAATCACTTTGGAAGCTTGTGGAGGATAACTGGAGCAGAGAGAGGCTTGAGGCAAGCAGACCTCCCCCAGCAGGTTATTGCAATAGTCCAGGTGTGATGTGATGAGGGCCTGCACTTAGGTGGTGGCTGTGTGTGTAGAGAAGATTGTTGAGATGAGACAGATAGAAAGAACAAGACTTGGCAAATGGTTGGTTAAGTGAGGTCAGGGAGTATGTGGTGTTGAGGCTAACATCAAGATTACACATCTGGGTGACTCTCTGGTGGCAGTCTTGATAATAATATGGAAGATCAAAAGAGAGACGAGTTTGGTTCTTTGAGCCTGTTTTGAACGCATTGAGTTAGAGATGCCTATGGGATGTCCAGTCTGAATTATCCAGTAAGTAGTTGGATATGAGACTGGAGGTCAAGAGAGAGGTTGGAATGGATGGATGGATGGATGGATGGATGGATGGATGGATGGATGGATGGATGGATGGATGGATGGGTGGATAGATAGATGGATAGATGAATAGATAGATGGATAGATATATGGATAGATCATGGAGTCATCTGCATTGAGATGATGATTGATGGTGTAAAGTGATGATATTGTTGGAAGAGACAGTGTAGAGAGAGGTGAGGATCCAGGACAGAATCTTGGGGTGAATCCTAACATTGCTAGGGATTACAAAGTTCTGGACCAAAAATAAGCATACAAAATCCTAAAGAGCTATATTTGTCAAGACATACTACAGACAATAAGAACAGCTTAGAAAGATTTATATCAGTAAAGGACAGTCAGTAACTCACTGAACAACAAAGCCAAGAAAATACTCCAATGGATCTGTGAGCCTATCAGTGGGAATATTTCCTTCCATGAGGTAGATTGCAACTCATCCATGCCTACTTATCTGGTGTAGCTCTTGTCCATATACTTCAAGCATGCAGGGGACTTTCCACAATTTCTCTTGGCATTTCAGGAAAACCAATGGAAAACTCAAATCTGTGCTAGAATAAAATCCATAGCTTCAAGTATCTCTACACAAATGCACAAAATTTGAAGAATAAGTAAAACAACCTAGGAATGCTAATGCAAGAAGGCAACGTCAGCCTCAGAAGTCATCCCTGAGACTTTGTGGAACATGGCTATGGAAGGATGACTCTCAGTTGAAGCATTTGAATGACTCAATACCTAATAAGTCTTGGGGATGAAGGGGGATCTACCATCAATGTTTCTCCCCCCCACCTCAGGGCAGTGAGGGTTAAGTGACTTGCCCAGGGACACACCTAGTAAGTGTCATGTGTCTGAGGGTATATTTGAACTCAGGTCCTCCTGAATCCAGGGCCTGTGTTTTATCTACTGCACCACCTAGTTGTCCCGATGAAGGGGGATCTAAAGACTAGAAACCCAGATCTTAACCTCCCTCAGCCTCAGTTTTGTCATCTGTAAAATAAGTAGATTGGACTAATTGGCCTTTGGCTCTATATCTATGATCTGACAATATCTACTACCCCACACAAAGGCCCAGAACCCCCAACTACAGTTAGTCCTGTCAAGGAAACCCTAAATGAAAATTGTTTCTTGCATTCTCCTGGAGTCCATCACTAAGTCCTTAGTCCTGGTTTTCTATCTCTCCTGTTCTGTCTCAGGAAAAAATTCAAACTCTGCCAGTTCTTCTTTCAAGTCCCTACAAGCCTCTGGCTCCTGTGGAGGGAGGAGGAGGAGGAGCAGAAAGAGGAGAAGGAAAAGACGGAAACACTTTAAAACTTGGCTTCAACTGAATAGCTTCCAGTTGCCTTGAAAGCAAATTTTCTTTTGAACTCTTGTTTGCCATCAGTCACATTCTTGGAAGGAGATGAACCCCTATCCTGATCTGTCTGATGGGAGAAATAACATCTTTCAAGAACCACGAGCTGTCAATGAAGCCAGTTAATGGGACTGGAACTCCTTGGAGGGAGGTCTGATGGATGAGACATAAGGGCATCTTAATAATAATAATAACAAAGAAAAATAATAAGAATAACAATAATAAAACTAATGTTTGTATAACACTTCAAGGTTTGTAAAATGCTTTACAAATATTATCTCACTTGATTTTCACAATAATCCTGGGAAGTAGATGCAATTATTTTTCCCATTTCACAGATAAAGACACTGAAGCAGATTGAGGTTAAATGACTTGTCCAGGACTACAGAATTAGTAAGAGTCTGGAGCTGGATTTGAATTCAGACTTTCTTGACCCGCCCCCCCATCTAGTACTCCCTCCATGCATGAGAGTATTTGAGGTCCACAGAGAAAACTGTTCTTTACTTAAAATATGCCACCAAAATAATAATGTAAAAGAACAAGAACAACAAAATAGTTCTCCAAAGTCTTAAATCTATTCTCCCTCCCTCCCTCCCTTTCTCTCTCTCTCTCTCTTTCAGAGCAATGAGGGTTAAGTGACTTGCTCAGGGTCACACAGCTAGTAAGTGTCAAGTGTGTGAGGCTGGATTTGAACTCAGGTCCTCCTGAATCCAAGGCTGGTGCTTTATCCACTGAGCCACCTAGCTGCTCCCTCCCCTCTATTATCTCTCTCTCTCTTTTTGTTTTTTGTTTTTGTTTTTTGGTGAGGCAATTGGGGTTAAGTGACTTGCCCAGGGTCACACAGCCCTGGGCTGTGTGATACAGGTTCTTCTGCATCTAGGGCCAGTGCTTTATCCACTGAGCCACCTAGATGCCCTCCATTATTTCTTAAATAGAATTAAGTATGGCTTTCCTAATCAACAAGAGAGTCAAACCAACACATTTTATTATTCATTTGATATACCTCAATGAGATCGAGCTATATGGATCCACCAAAAAACACATTTACTAGCTTCCTCATCTCATTCTTACACCAATGAATCTTATGCCAATGAAACGAAAAAGTAATTTGGTTTTATAGTGATAGATTCTCTAACTAAGGAAAGTTAGAGACTGAAGGCTTTAAGCTTACCTTGGTCTCCTCCAGATAAGACAAATAATGCATAAAGCTAATAAGGATGAAGCTGTACCTGGATACAGTGAAAGATTTACTGACATTCTGAAATCACACCTGAATAGGAAGAATACATTTGAAGCAATTAACACATGACACGCTAGTTTTGATGTGTACTTTCTGAACCATAAAATGGACCAGACCAGATTTGGAAAGTATAAAACATCCTATGATAATGATAATGATAAAAGACACTTTCTCACCAAAGAGGAGGAAGGGGAATTGCCAATCAGGTAAAAAACCCATAGAAATACTTTGGGAAGAAACCACTTGACTAAACTATAGTAAAATCTGATAACAGCTACCTGGCATTGGATTTATAGAATGTAGCCAAAGAAGTTTGACTCCAGATGGAGCTTATAGAATGGCTAGGATCCAAGTTTAGAATTAAAAGGCCCTGTGTAGGTAACAGTCACATGAATTTAGCCAATAATATGTTGACAAAGACATGTTGAACAAATCGCCAAATCATGGAGGCTGGTTTGTGATGGCAGTCTAGAATCAGGCCATTGCTACCAGATCTTACAGAAAGGTTAACATTAAGGAGCCTAGACTTAGTAATCAACACAGGTTATGCAAAGAAATGGTAGAAACTATGCAACACAATACTGTAGGTTACAGATATTTAGCATCTACTGAATAGCAATATCTGACCTGATACCTAGAATTATATATTAGAAACTTGCTATCTTTCACAGACTGACAAAGACAAATTTCCACACCTACAAATTATTGTTGTTTGTGGTTGTTCTTTAATCATTTCAGTCATGTCCAACTCTCTATGAACCCCATTTTGGAGGTTTTTTTGCCAAAGGCATTGGAGTGGTTTGCCATTTCCTTCTCCAGCTCATTTTACAGATGAAGAACTAAGGCAAACAGGGTTAAGTGACTTGTCCAGGGTCACACAGCTAGCAAGGCCAGATTTGAACTCACAAAGAAGATGAATCTTCCTGACTCCAGGCCTGGCACTCAATCTACTATGCCACCTAGTTGCTCCATAGGACAAAACTGTTGCCCCCAATCTCTAAGGTGGGGCAGCTAGGTAGTACAGTGAATAGAGTGCTGGGTCTGGAGTCAGGAAGACCTGAATTCAAATCTGGCCTCAGACATTTACTAACTGTGTGATCCTGCACAAGTCACTTCACCCTGTTTGCCTTAGTTTTCTCATCTTTAAAACGAGTTGGAGAAGGAAATGGCAAACCACTTCAATGCCTTTGCCAAAAATAAAAACCCAAATAGGGTCACAAAGAGTTGGACACAACTGAAATGACTGAACAACAACAATTACTAAGGTACAAAAATTAAAAAAAACTTTAATAGATATCACTATGCCAAATATTCATAATCTCTAAACTACATGAAGTAAGAAACTTTTTTTTAAAAAGAGACAGAAAAAGAAATCAATAAGTTGATACCTTCTGTGTCATACTGTCTACAACTGGGTTTGTCTCCAAAATGTAGTAACACTACAGGAAATGAGCTTATATCCTAAGGCTTTTATGAAATGACAAAACAATTGTTTTAATTCACTGCTGTGATAGTTTGCAGAACATTAAATATAAAAGAATATTAGCAGCATGGCACAGTAGAGAGAGAACTGGTGTTAGTATCAGAAAGGCTTGGATTCAAGTCCAAACTCTGACACATCTTGGCTGTGTGACCCTTTGTAGGGTGCTTCAAGCAACTTACTAAGATTACAAATTATAGGGAAGTTGGGCATCAACACTAGTAGAGAAAACTCCTTAGTAGGAACTCCCTTCACCAATGGAATCATACATCTGCCCCCATCTCCTCAAAGTAGAGTAGCAATTTGTCCTAGAACCACTTCTATTTGAACTCCATCAAAATATGAGAAGAATGAGATAACAGCAACTACTACTACAACCACTGATGCTACTACTACTACTATTGCTGCCATTGCCACTGCCACTGCCATGGGGTTAGTTTCACCCTCACCCTCAGGTGATGGTATGACTACTACTGGTTTCTTTCTAATTGACACACCTATGGATTAAAAGGTATAAACAGTTCAATAATTTTTCTCAGGTGATTACAAATTGTAATTTGTTAAATGGCTTCTCACCTCTATCTTTTTTTTTTGGTAACACATTTACTAAATATATTTCCCCCTATTTCTTGTTTGCAAGTCTTCATTGGAAATGTGCTTCAGGTTACTTATGTTCAACATTCATTTCTCCATTGACCTTTGGGTCACCTATAGTTTTGGTTCTTTAGAAACTGTGGAATTCCATAAGTCACAGCCATATGACAAAAGCAATAGAATATTGGTATTAAGAAGATGATTTTTTTGTCTTAGATACATCTGTAGTCTATTGTATAATTTCCCTATATTAAATTCTGGACCCAGACCACTGTATATATCATTATTACCTTTAGGTCTATCCATGCAATCAGTGCCAAATCCATCTAACTGTACAATTACCTAGCCTACATTTCTCTATCTTTTCCATGAGCATAGCATGAGATACTTTGTCAAATACTCTGCTAAAATAGAGGTAAACTATATCTACAACATTCTCTGATCTACCAGTCTCTGTTGAAGGAAGGAAATATGGGTAATCTGATATGACCTATTGTTGATGAAGTCATAGTGGTTATTTGTGATTATCATGTCCTTTGCTGAATGTTCACTACTCATCCTTTTAATAATAAAATGTTCTACCTTCTGTAATAATATGTGTCCTCATCCAGAAGTTCTCTACCCCCTATCCTATGAGCACCAGAATATGTGTCATTTTTCTTGAAGCATTTTCTAGGCTTGTAAATGCATCAGGATCTCAAAGCCATATATATATATATATATATATATATATATATATATATAAAATGGTAGTGAGGGTTACAACTAGCCAAGGAAAACCACATGACCATGTAGAAACTTTGGAGATCCACTTTCTGGGCATGAGTGACTCAGTACTCTCTAATGATGGAGAGTCTTAACTCCAGAATGGTTGAGCTCAGTCTACAAAAGGCCTGACCTTGCCATCTCTTGGCCTCTTTCCTTGGCAGCTTAGAGTGAGAAGGAATACTTTAAGCTGGTGATGATAAGCCAGGTGGAGAAGCCACTGACAGAATTCCCCAACCTGGCAGCCATGTGACCATGAATACATGGAGGCTCTGTTTCTTTGTGTTTATTCTTTTCTGATATTAGGTGAATGAATATTCTGAGATGGGAGTGCCCAAGCAACCTGGCAAGTTTTGGAGATTCAGGGGTCCTATTCATCAGTAGTCCCACTGGAGATTGGAATTGATAGCAGAGTCTATGCAGGTGGTAGCAGAATCAAGAATTAACCAAGCAGGGGCAGCTAGATGGCGCAATGGATAGAGCACCGGCCCCGGAGTCAGGAGTACCTGAGTTCAAATCCGGCCTCAGACACTTAACACGTACTAGCTGTGTGACCCTGGGCAAGTCACTTAACCCCAATTGACTCACAAAAAAAAAAAAAGAATTAACCAAGCAGCAATATTAAGCTAGATATGCCCAGACATTGACCTTGTGGGCTCTGCAATGTCTAGAGAAATTGTAAGGTGGTGGATGAGCAGCCTATATCATCAGCAGTTCTTCTATGCAAAGAGCCAACATAGTACTGGGGGACAGCTAGCATCTTCTCCCTCCCCAATATCTAAGCAGAAGGGGGAAGGTACTCTTTGGGGGGGGTAATGAGGGTTAAGTGACTTACCCAGGGTCATACAGCTAGTAAGTGTCAAGTGTCTGAGGTCAGATTTTAATTCAAGTCCTCCTGAATCTAGGGCTGGTGCTTTATCCACTGTACCACCTAGCTGCCCCAGAGTGTAATTAATAGCAGAGAGAATCTACTGAGTGGAGAAGTGCCCTGGCCCAGCAGGAGTAGCCTGGCCTAATAGTAAACAACCCACTCAGCAGAGAACTATAGCTAAAGAGAATTTCATGAAGACTCTACAAAGGGACAAAAGGATTTCCAGGGCCAAGAATTAAGGGGTACTCCTTGGCCACATGTGTTCTTTACACATATATTTACTATCTTTGTACTTAAGTTTGAGTTCAATTTCCTTGGGGACTTTGTGATGGTAAGGGGAGAATGAATCTCCAATTTGAGAGTGGGAGGAATATTTTGTACCAATTATTCTTCTCATACCTTCTCAGTAAATCCCATTTCTAAAAGCTAATTAATGTTAACTGGTTGATTGCTAATGGGAAGCCTACTGGTAGGGGCTCAAGAACTATAGCCTAGAAGTCATAATGTTTCTGTTATCCCTTGAATTCTCAAGGGAGAAGAAAATTGCCGTCTAGGGACTCCAAACCACAAGTATGAGTTGGGTGAATAGCCCCAGAGTGGGTCCTACACATGGAACAGATTTATTAAAGGCCTATAAAGACCACAAGAGGGAGTCCCATTTATAGACCTTTACCTCATGAATTTACTTTCTTTTCCCCCATGGGGGGAGGGGTTGGGAAGCTCATCATCCACAGCTGAAGTCCTTAGAAGTGTGAGTGAAAAGTTAAAGACCGGTGTGAAAGGCAGCATCTATGTGTCATTCAGCCCCTACTTCCCTCTGATATCTTCTTGCTCCCTTGCTGTGGCATCCCTGCTCCAGGTCTCACTCCTTGGGCAACCTCCCTCTGTCACCAGCCCTCAGCTCAGCGCCTCCAGATTAACAAGGATCCCAGCTAGGCTGTGCTTCTCCTCTCAACTCCTCTGGTAGTTGTTGCTTCTGCCAACACTCTCCCCACTCCCCTCTCTTGATCTTGTGTTCATCCAACCTGGAAATCCCCTTCTCAGAGGTTTTACCCTCACCCTCGGGGCCTCCTCTAGAACCTGGTGGGCTGCCCTAACACCTTTCAGTACTTTTCTGCAGCACAAACACGTTCCATGCACACCTTACTGGCTCTGATTAGCTAGGAAAGAGATGTTCTCTAACTCTTCACATTCTCCTCTAGTAGGAAAACCATCCCACATCTTGTCCATCCAAAGCTTTTATTTTATTTGGCAGAAATGCACATTTGCTACCCTCTCAGGTCACTGGATGATTCTCCTTGCTCTTCTTAACTAATGGAACCAAGATGGTAAATTCTTTTTCCCTTCTACTCATTCTCATATCTAACTGCAGAGGAAAAACTGCCTTTTCTGAGGCTGGGGACTTCTGGGGGAGGCCACTCATTCTAGGGAGATGTGTGAAGGACCGCTTTGCTTACAACAGATTTACCCAGAGGCAAGGGGGCCTTTTGGAGCCTGCTCCCTAGGGGACCAGAATTTTAACTAACAATAAATCACAGAGCTGCTCAAGCCCAAGCTGTGAAGCAGATAAATTTGCCTTCTATTCTACCCTGTCTCCACACCCCTGGGGCCCCTGAGCCAGGGCCCACCCTCACCTCCTTGCCCTCAGTAATTGCCATTCTCTTCGGAATGATGAGTGTCCTGCTAATAGAGAGGATAATGATGATAATAGTGATAATGACTTTATGAGAGGTACATACCACAAAGCCCCTGGGCACCTAATTGAGGTCTGAGCCTGGGGAAGTCAAAACACATTATTATGGAGATGAACCTGCATCATCCCTCCCCCCAAGAATCTTGCTCTGGATTCTCAAACCATGTTGACAAGGGATCATGGATTCAGATCTGGAAGGAAATGTAGAGGTCATCCAGCCCAAGGCTTCCTCACCTTTTTTGTGCCAAGGACCCTTTTGGCAATAGTCTGGTGAAACCTGTGGTCCCCTTCTTAGAATCAGGTTTTTAAATGAATAAAACAAAATGCATAGGATTACAAAGGAAGCAAATGGTTAATGAAAATAGACAGCTTTTTCCTATCCAAGTTCATAGACTCTATAAACCAATCTCTTTTTTAAAATTTAATGGTATTTTTCCAATTACTGTAAAGATAATTTTCAACAATTCATTTTTTGAAAGATTTTGAGTTTGAAATTTTTCTCCCTCCCTTTTCCCCTCTCCAAGATGGCAGGCAATCTGATAGACGTTATACATGTGCAATCATGTAACACAGATTTCCATATTAGTCATGTTGTATCAGCAGACCTTTTGCAGGTCTGGGGACTTCTATTGAAGAACCTCTGACCTAATCCAAATTCTTCATTTTACAGATGAAGAAACTGAGATGAGGGAATTTAAGGGATTTGTCAAGGCTAGTGACAAAGGTATGATTGCATGAAGCATGCAAACTATCTGCAAAAAATATATAGACAGTGTAAATTGGAAGCATTAAGAGAAGACCGGACAGGCTTCATTCAGTTCACTTTTCTCACCTACAAAATGAGGGGTAAGCTTCAATAACCACCTCTAAGGTCTTTTCTAGCTCTAACTTTATGATGCTGTAAATGGGGCTCATGCTGATATTGGGATATGAGATCTTGTTGTTCAGTTGTTTCAGACTTTCCATGACGCCTTTTGGGATTTTCTTGTCAAAGATACTGGAGTGGTTTGCCATTTCCTTCTCCAGATCACTTTACATATGAGGAAACTGAGGCAAATAGGGTTAAGTGACTTGCCCAGAGTCACACAGCTAGTAAGTGTCTGAGGGTGGATTTGAACTCAGGAAGATGAGGCTTCCTGATCCCACCCCAGTGCTTTATGCACCATGGTGCCACCTAGCTGCCCATGGGATCTCGAACAGAGCCTAACGTAGCTTATACTCCCCAGCTTAGTCAGTAAGTGCAAAATCGGTCCACCCTGTTTGGAGCCCTGGAAAGAATCAGCTAAGAAAACAGCAGAGTTAGTTTGGTGAGGAGTCTGCTATTCTAGGTGGACAACGCAGTTTTTGTCAGAAGCATCCTGGAAAGCACCAAAAAATCAATCGAAAGAAGACAGAGACAAGTTCAATAGTTGTGAGAAATGATTCCCCAGTTGGCCTAAACCTAAGAAATTCCTAGGAGAAAAAGAGGGAAGAGGGGAGTGGGAGGAAAAGAGAGGGAAAGAAGAAAAGAAAGGAGAAAGAAAAGAAAGCAGGAAAGAAGATGGGAAGAGGACAGGAAAGGTACAGAGGAATGAGTTTGCTAGTGAAGTCAGATGTCTTATTCCAGAATCAACACTTATTTGTGACCCAGGACAAATCACTTCTAGTCAACAAGTATTTCTTAAGCATCTGCTATGTGTCAGTCACTGCAATGAGTCCTGGGGAGACAAAGAAAGGCAAAAGATAGTCCCCTGACTTTTTTTTTTCATGGGGCAATTGGGGTAAAGTGATTTGCCCAGGGTCACACAGCTAGTAAGTGTCAAGTGTCTGAGGTCGGATTTGAACCCAGGTCCTCCTGAATCCAGGGCTGGTGCTCTATAGTCCCCTCATTTTAAGAGGCTCCCAATCTAATGGGGGACACCACAAGCCAACCTTTGTACAAATGAGCTATAGACAGTATGTCAAGTGGAGGCAACTAGCCTTAAGGGTAGACTTGAATGGGTTTCCTTCAGAAGGTGGGATTTTAAGTGGAACTTAAGGGATGCTAGGGAGGCAGAGATGAGGAGGGAGAAGGTTCCAGGCATGGGGGATTGAGAAGATGCCAAGAGCTGATAGACTGAGTGTCATAAGGAGATCTGTGTCACTGGACCACAGACTACATTGAGGGGAGTGAGGTAGAAGACTGGAAAGGTAGGAAGGGGCCAGCATGAAGGGTTTTGTTTGTTTTTTTTTCTTTCAGGGCAATGAGGGTTAAGTGACTTGCCCAGGGTCACACAGCTAGTAAGTTTCAAGTGTCTGAGGCTGGATTTGAACTCAGGTCCTCCTGACTCCAGGGCTGGTGCTTTATCTACTGTGCCACCTAGCTGCCCAGCATGAAGGGTTTTAAAAGTCAGAGGATTTTTTTTGTGTGTGTGAGGCAATTGGGGTTAAGTGACTTGCCCAGGGTCACATAGCTAATAAGTAACAAATGTCTGAGCAAACAGAGGATTCTGAATTTGATCCTGGAGGTGATAGGGAACCTTATTCCCACCGGGGGCTATAGTTTCCTCATCTGTAATAAGAAAGGGCTCGACTGGGTAGTCTCTGAAATCCCTTTTGGCTCCAGATACTGTGAACTATGAGGTTTCTATCTTCATTTTTTATACTAAAATCTGAGGTTCATGGAGAGATTGCAGGGGGTCTGTGAATTTGGTTGGAAACAATTGACATCTTTGGTTCCACTTTCTTTTCTCTTCTTTTCTTTTCTTTTCTTTTCTTTCTTTTTTTTTTGGGTGAGGCAGTTGGGGTTAAGTGACTTGCCCAGGGTCACACAGCTAGTAAGTGTCAAGGGTCTGAGGTCGGATTTGAACTCAGGTCCTCCTGAATCCAGGGCCGATGCTTTATCCACAGCACCACCTAGCTGCCCCAGTTCCACTTTCTAAATGCAATTTAGCATTTCCTTCAATTGTTCAAAGACATTATTCTGAGAAGGGGTTCAAGGCTACCAAAGGAATCCCCGACACAAAGAGGGTTAAAAATCTTTTCCTTACATAATTCTGATGTCCGGGGCTTCCAATGACCTATTTTGAGTTCTTGTAGTTCCTCTCAGAGAACCAACTCCATATTTGCTGACCTACTGTCTCTTCTTAGTACAAATAACATAAACATTAGCATATTTAAAACCTAATTACATCTTGATTACTCTGGCCCAAGGCAGATATAACCAATCACCTGTTTGGGAGAAGGCTTTTCTTTGGCACAGTTTAAAACACACACACACACACACACACACACACACACTCACCCACACACATACTCCTGGACTTTTTCTCCTCCCCCTTCTCCCATTCCCAGGACTGAATACAACCTCTGTCTCTTATTGCCTCTACATATGATGACCGTATAATAATGACAGCTGATATTAATATAGTGATTTAAGGTGTTCAGTGCACTTTACATAATTATTTTATTTGATTCCTTATAAGAGACTTGTGGGGTAGGAGCACAGTTGCTATGTCTTCATTTTATAGATAAGAAAATGAAGGCTAAGAAAAACTAAGAGACTTGCCTAGGATTGCAAAGCTAGGAGATATCTGAGGCAGGATTTGAACCCACTTCTTTCTGGATCTGAGAGCAGTATTCTCTTCCCTGTGCCAGACTCCCTCTTTCTACAGTTATTTGGAGTTGGAAGGAGTAAGGAAGACTGAGGTATGGGAAAAGAAGTGAGAAAGAGGTGGGCAGGATAGAAAAATATGGGAAAATAATTAGTGTCAGGATCCCATAACTGCTGGCTGGCAGCTCCCACCAACCGTTGGCACAGATCTGCTGGAGAGAACAGGGAAGGAGTCAGAGGCATTGTTAAAGCTTCAGCTGCCACCAACTTTGTGATGGAGAATATAATTTCTTATCTCTTCAGAGTACTCTGTGCCTAACCCCTCAAGCAACTTACAACAAAGCCCAGTGAAAGCAAAGACGTTTCTCAGGTTAGTTGTAGCAGGGCTTCCCATTTTATCAGGAAACATTTATATTATACTGAGTTAGCTGGATGACCTTGTGGATAGAGTGCTGCACCTGGAGTCGAGAAGTCCCAGGTTCAAGTTTTACCTCAGGTACTTACTGGCAGCATTGACCCTTCACCTCCTTTATCCTCAGTTTTCTTATCTTTAAAATGGGGATAGCCTATCAGGGTTGTTGGGAGGATCAAGTGAGATAATATTTATAAAGCATCTTGCTAACCTAAAAGCGCTCTATGAACACCCCCTATCTTTATGGCATGCCCCCTATGGATCAAGGATTGTGCTGGCACTTGGGAGGGACTAAAAAAACCTGTGAGACAGGGTGGCAGCATTGGAAAACATGCCGCCTTTGGAATCAGGGGACCTGAGTTCAGGAGGCTTCTCATCTTCCTTTTATCTCTAAATCTATGACAAATGATTCAGTTTCCCTCCTTTGTCATTTACAACCTGTGTTACCTTGGGCAAAATCCGATCATCTCTCCAGGCCTCAGTTTGTTCATCTGTAAAATGATCAAGTTGGCAGGTGGTCTCTATGTGGATACTCCTGTGAGATGGATAGTTCCCATTTCACAGATGAGAGAACTAAGGCTCAGAGCAATCTGAACCAGAATTTGAGCCCCAGACTTATGATCCACTTTTGTGTGTGTTGGACCACTTTGGCAGTCTGGTCAATAACATTTAAATAGTGTGTCAGGTGCTTTGTAATCATGATCTCATTTGATCCTCACAATAGCCCTGGGAGGTAGGTGCTATTAACACCTCAATTTTACGATTGAATTGATGTACATAGGAGGTTAAGTGACTTATCCA
Source organism: Dromiciops gliroides (assembly GCF_019393635.1). Taxonomy (NCBI): domain Eukaryota; kingdom Metazoa; phylum Chordata; class Mammalia; order Microbiotheria; family Microbiotheriidae; genus Dromiciops; species Dromiciops gliroides. Next base: position 664,138,942 of record NC_057862.1, read on the forward strand.
GGGTAACAGAGTTAATAAGTGTTTAATTCTGGATTTTAATTCAGGTCTCTAAATGCATAAACTAAAATACATTAGATTACAAAGGAAATCAATTATAATTACAGTTGTTGTTGTTTGTCCTTCATTCTCAAAGAGGACCATGACATCAGGGTGATGTTATGACTTGCATCAAACTGGAATTTAAGTGAGGGAGGGCTGTGCAAGGTCACCAACCTCACTCTTTTCTCCAAAACCATCTGAGTCCAGTGGCAAGATATATATCAGGACAACTTGAGATGGTCCCAGATGTTTAAGGCAATTGGGGTTGTGACTTGCCCAAGGTCACACAGCTAGTAAGTGTCTGAGGTGAGATTTGAACTCAGGTCCTCACAACTTCAGGGCTAGAGCTCTATCCACTGCACCACCTAGCTGCTCCAATGAAATACAGTTATCAAAATATTTTAAAAGCCAAGTTCACAGACCCCTAGTTAAAGAATGTCTAATCAATACAATTCTCTATACAATGCAGGGGGCAATCAGAGGCTTTCTCTTAGCATTGTTTAATCTTAGACTGTTCCACTGAGTCAGCTAGATGGCTCAGTGGATAAAGCTTGAGCCCTGGAGTCAGGAAGACCTGAGTTCAAATCCAGACACTTACTACCTGTATGACCCCATTTAACCTCTGTTTGCCTTAATCCAATGGAAAAGGAAATGGCAAACCACTGTAGTATCTTTGTCAAGAAAACCCCAAGATCAATATAGTCCGTGGAGTCACAAAGAGTTGAACATGACTGAACAGCAACAGACTGTCCCATAGGCTCTATCTCACCTTTCAAGACTTTTCAAAATTCCTTGAGGGTCTTCTTAGGGTCTCAAGTCCCTGTCTTGAGAACATCGGGGTTAGAGGCAACAGTAGCCTCTCTACCATTTGTCCCAACAGTTGGTAAGGGAATAAAATCTCCTAACATGGGAAATGCTTAAGAATAAATAAACAAATAAATGAATGAATGAATAAATAAATAAATAAATAAACAAATAAATAGATAAATAAATAAAAGACAACCACCAAGGCTATTCACCCATACCTCCCCTGATCAATGAACTTTTTTCAGATGTCTCACAAAGCTCGCTTTAGATTCAGCTACTTGCAGCACTGTTTGGTAGCATGTTCCTAACTGAAGCTGGTTTTGTAGAAGTAATGAAGCCAGAGCGAAACATGAGCTCATGGCAGCTCTTGGCTCTTTGGTCTTTGCTGAGAAGTCGGGGAGGCTGCCAAGGAATGCAGGGGGAATTATCAGGTCTGTGGATTTGCCAAAGGAGAATTAGCTGGGGCTCTAATATACGTGGTGGGTGCTGGGCAGATGGGGGAACAGCTGGAAGCAAGATGATTCATCAGACTGGGGGAGGGGGAGAAAGGAGAGGGGGGTGGTAAGGAAGCAAGGTGAAATGTCCAACTCTTTACTGAGGCTAAAGATGCTCAAAGTCTCAAGGCTGGGTTTCTCTGTGAGGATGCCCAAGAAGCCGAATTGTAGATTTCCATGATTTCAGGATTCTGGAGAGAATATTCAGACCATGCTTTTAAGACCATCTCAGCACAGAGGAAGGTAAGGAGCCATCCAGGCTCTCAGAGGGTTAGAACTGGAAGGAAACAAATTAGAGAATCCTAACTTTAGAGTTGGAAGGGGCCTCAGAGGTCATCGAATGAAATCCACTCATTTTAGGGAAAAGGGACTAGACTTTCATTGGCATGGAGAACTCATGGGTGAGGAAATTCCCTTCACCAAAGCAGGTTGGCATCTTTTCTGCAACTCCCAGTCTTAGAGAGCTTCCTAGAGAGGAAAATAGCAGGATTGTAAAGCATTCACGTTTGGGTTTCCTAGGCAAAGAGGGCCAATGACATCATGATGTTGGGGTGTTGGACTGTGGCTCATCAGACCGATACTTGGATGAGCTTGGAATGTTCTACCTCAGGTTGGATACAAATCATTTCTTTGAACATTTGGGATGGAAATGTCTCCAGATTTGTCCATTTCATGTTTCCTTTGTGCTACTGCAATTCTGCTTTGCTCACGGAGTACACACAGTCCTACCACACTGGGTGATCCTGTGCCGGCGTCTCTCATGTCTCATACTCTATACTAAAGTATAGTGGAAGATGTCTTGACTTGTGGGTGAATTGAATTTAAGTGGGGCAGAGCTGCACAAAGTCATCAGCCTCATTCTCTCTTCCTGAGTCATCAAAGTCCAGTGGCAGGACAAAAATCAGGACCACCAGTGATGGCCCAGGATGCAGTGGGTGACCTTGGCTCTATGTGCTGACAAGCTCTATGCACTACACAGCACCTGTTTCAGCTGCCTTCATGGCCATTGGAACATGTCATTCTCATTCACCCATTTTACAGATAAGGAAACTGAGGGCAAGAAAGATAGCATAACTTTCTCAAGCTCATACAAGCAGTTTGTGGCAGAAGTGGCATCTGAACCCAGAGCTAAAGACTCTCAAATCTCTGGCTTCTCTCACTATCCCATGCTGCCTAACCCCTTTATATTATAGTTGAGGAAACAAGTCTAGAGAAGTCATAGGATTTGCCCAAGGAAATGAATTGTTCTCTGATTCAAACACTGAGAATTATTATAAAGTCTGGTTTACAAAGAAGTCACCTTCAAAGAAAGGCAGACAGTCTCATTATTATGTGTAGTGTAAGCTGTTTCCTCCAATAGAATTAAAGCTCTTTGAAGGTATGCACTGTTCTCTCTTTGTATCTGCAGTCCCTAGCATAATGACTGGCTCATGAATGCTCATTGAATAAATTAATGGTAGAAACAAATTCCAGAAATAATAGCTAACATCTTAGTCTGATAATGTGCCAAAATAATATTAATTATTAATAACACTTTTGCCACCTCACTCCAATGCCAGAAACGGACCCCCTCCATCCATCTCCATCTGTTGGAGTCCCTACCTCCAGGTAGAACCATTTTCACTTATCTGCCTCTCCCTTATGTCAAAGTTAGCTATGTTCTTGATTTTCTCTCTTATAAGACTGTAAGCAAGTTGAGGGGAGGGCTAGCTTTATATATCCTTTTGGATCTCCCTTGTATGCTTGTAGGTGCTTTGTAAATGTATGTGGTTTAAAGGAATGAATGAATGAATGAATGTCATCATAATAGACAGGGAATTGCAGACAGGCAGCAGTTATTCCACCTCTCCTGTCCCCCACCCCCTACCTTAAATCACAATAATAAATGATATAATGGTAAAGTGCTTAGCTCAGTGCTTGGCACACAGTTGGTACTATATAAATGCTTATTCCCTCCTTCCCCTCAAACAGTCAACGAACATTGTTATCTACACTAACAATGATAACAACAGCTGACATTTCTGTAACACCTGAAGGGTCACAAAGTATTTTACGCACATCTCAATGGAGTTTCACAGCAGCCCTATAAGGGAAATGTGATTGTTGCCTACAGAGAGGTTAATAAATTTTCCCAAAGTCACACAGTTAAACACATGAGGTTCCAGATTCAATGCAAGGTCACCCAGCCCCCAATTTTTTGACTCACTACCCTAGAACAAAATGCCCATCCCCTTTCCTTTCTAATGGTTACGTCTAATTTCTGAGTCACATATCCAACCAATCAAAAAGCATTTATAAATATGTATTTTATTTTATTTTTGCAGGGCAATGGGGGTTAAGTGACTCGCCCAGGGTCACACAGCTAGTAAGTGTTAAGTGTCTGAGGCCGGATTTGAACTCAGGTACTCCTGAATCCAGGGCTGGTACTTTATCCACTGCGCCACCTAGCCACCCCCCTCAAAAAGCATTTATTAAGCACCTACTATGTGCTAGGCACTGGGGATAAAGAGATCAAAATTATGCTGTCACAGGCAGGGGGTGCTGAAGCTTTTCCCCAGGGTTGTGACATCCGGGGATGGCACCTCCTTCCTAGGCTAGCCCTCTAATTCATTGCCACCACACCTCATATGCTGGGCACTCTACACCTTTGGGATCAGTGGTGGTGTCCCCACACACTGGCCTTTCTCCAGTCCAGTGAAATCCAGCTTGTCCTGGCCTGCCCTTACTTTCTCCCCCATTGACCTCCCCACTAAAAGTGTCCTTAGGTTTCCACTCATAGGAGTCATCCTTTGATTTCTGTCTCCTCACCCCATAGACTATGGTTCTGGATTTTCTCCATCTGTGAGACCTAGTTTGTCTTGTCAGCTCTGCCTTGTCCCCATCTGAATTTGGCCCAGATACCACAGTCCTAGGGAGTATTCAGAACAGAATGACAGCATCAGATAGTTGGCAGGGACCTAGGGAGGTGGTAACCTCATTCAACCCATACGTGAACAAGAATCCCTCTTAGCTGTGCCCATAACAAGTGGTCAGTCGGCTCTCCTCAGAGGTCCCCAGGGAAGAGGGAACCTCCTGAAACCACTCATCTCACTTATAGAGCATTTTCCACTCTTGGGAAGTTTTCCCTTAACATCAAGCCTTGGAATGTCTCCTTGCCACTGTCCCCCACTGCTCTTCATTCTACCCTCTGAGGCAGAGACCCATGAGGGGCAGCCAGAGGGAAGAGTGTCCCGGGCCCTAGGTGTGAACTGTGCTCTTGACCAGCCCTGATGCCCAGAATGTTTCCCCTGAATCAAGAACACTTCCTCCCCCGTCTTTGATCCATCAGCATTTAACTATAATGTAGGTTGTAAGGATAGGGGAGGGGGAAGAGAGGTTGTGTTTCTAAAAGGGCTTCCAATTATACCTTTTATTAGGCTTACAAATGCAGTCTCGTTTGCTGCTTTTTGACTGCTCCAGACCACACACACACACACACACACACACACACACACACACACACACACACACACACACACACACACACAGAGCTTTCCTGCACGGGGATGGGAGACCTGTGTGGTCCTGCCGACTCCCTTATAATAAATCTGTGAGCTTAATAAAAGGCATCACTTTTATCTTTTGATCTCCCTTGAGTTACTCATTAGCTCTAGGTAACACACTCCTTGACTGACAGGCCCTTCCAAGGGAAAACCCAGCCAGGGTGGCTCTTTTGATGAAAAATAAGTGGAAGACAAGGAGACCAGTTACTCCTAAGGTCCTAGGTCTAGAGCTGGTCAGACCCCCAGAGACCACCTCATCCATGCCTCCCATTTTACAGATGAGGAAACTGAGGCCCATGGAATGAAGTGATTTGCCTGAGGTCACAGAGTTAGTCACTTTCAGCATAATCCCTGGAAGTTTTCAACTCTGTATTTTATATCTCATAGCCCCTGGTACCATAGACTACTTATAGTGGGTAATAATAATAATAACATTTATATAGGCTTGAAGGTTTACAAAGTGTTTTACTCTGGGAGGTAAGTGTTAGGATTATCCCCATTTTACAGATGAGGAAACGGAGTCAGAAAAAGGTTAGGTGAGGTTACACAGCTAGTAAGTGTCTGGGGCAGGATTTTAACTCAGGTCTTCCTGACTTTAGGCTCAGCAAACTATCTACTGTGGTAGGAGGTAGAAGTTTAGGGATGTGTGATTTCCTGTCCTGGGCTTTCCAAAAACACTGCAGCCAGTATTGGAAGTAGCCATAATGATCCCATCATGTGCATCCAAAGTTTTTCCTAAAAGATAAGTTTGACCATATTACTCCCATATTTAAGAACTTTCAATGGCTCCCTATTGCCTCTAAGATAAAATACAGACTCCTCTGCTAGGCACTTAGCAATCTGGCTAGCTTATATTTCCAAGCTGATTTACTATCCTATCCAAACAGTCTGGTCTGCGTGCCCTTCCCCAAACATGTTGTTGTCATTGTTCAGTCATTTTTCAGTCATGTCTGACTCTCTGTGACCCCATTTAGGATTTTCTTGGCAAAGATACTGCAGTGGTTTTCCATTTCCTTCCGCAGTTCATTTTACAGATGAGGAAACTGAGACAAACAGGGTTAAGTGACTTGACCAGGGTCACACAGCTATTAAGCATCTAAAGCCAGATTTGAACTCTGGGAGATGAGTCTTCTTGACTCCAGGCTCAGCACTCCATGCACTATGGCACCACCTAGCTGCCCTTCCCCCCAATATGATAGACTATTCAAAACCATACATGGGAAATTATGGCCCAGGGAGTTTGCCCCAAACAGGCAATCAATCAATCAATTAATTAATTAGTAACACTATGGGGGCAGCTAGGTGGTGCAGTGGATAGAGCACCAGCCCTGGAGTCAGGAGTACCTGAGTTCAAATCCAGCCTCAGACAGTTAATGCTTACTAGCTGTGTGACCCTGGGCAAGTCACTTAACCCTAATTGCCTCACTAAAAAAAAATAATAATAATAATTAGTAACACTATGTACCAGACACTGTCTTCATGTCATAAGCCACTGTGGTCCAAACAATGGATGGGGATGGGGGTGGGGACTGGACCTATGAGTGCACTGGTATAGGGAGCTAGATCCTAGTGAGGAGAGCCTTTATGGGTGCAGATCTGTTGCACCTTCTCTGCAGCCTACACTCTTTTTTGGTGGGGCAATGAGGATTGAGTGACTTGCCTAGAGTCACACAGCTAATAAGTGTCAAATGTCTAAGGCTGGATTTGAACTCAGGTCCTCCTGAATCCAGGGCCAGCACTTTATCCACTATGCTAGCTGCTCCTCAGCCTATAGTCTTTTTTTTTTTTGCAGAGCAATGGGGGTTAAGTGACTTGTCCAGGGTCACACAGCTAGTGTCAAGTGTCTGAGGCCAAATTTGAACTCAGGTCCTCCTGAATCCAAGGTCAGTGCTTTATCCACTGTGCCACCTAGTTGCCCCTCAGCCTATACTCTTAAAGAACTTCCTAGAGCCCTGAAAGGTTAAGTGACTTGCTTAGGGTCATCCAGACACTGTGTCACAGATGGGACTTGAACCCAGATCTTCCTAGCTCCAGAACCAGCTCTCAGTATGCTATGCCCCATTGCTCCTCAAATTGAAATACAATTACAGCTAATAACAATAGCTAGTGTTTACACAGGGCTTTTAAGTTTTACAAAGTACCTTACATATATTATCTCATTTGATCCTCACCACAACACTGGAAGGTGGATACTATTGTTATCATTACCCCCATTCTACAGATGAGGAAACTGAAGCCGGAAGAGTTTAAAGGGCTTGCCTAGGGTCCCACAGCTAGCATAAGTGTCTGAGGCAGGATTTGAACTCAGGTCCTCCTCATTCCAAGTCCTGTGCCCTATCCACTGAGCCACTTGTTTCAAAATATGTACAGAACAAACATAATACACGATATAAAACTTTAGGGAAACTCAAAGCAAAGTACTTGAGGACAGAGGGGAAGGTAAACAATTGGGGAAATCAGGAAACAACTTTTATAGTAAGTAGGTGGTGATCCTCCGTGCACTTTGTACTCCAGCTCAGCTGTCTCCTAAAACACGCCCTTTGCTTCACTACCTCCGTGTCTTTGATCACACTGTTCCCTATGCTTGGTGTGTCTTCCCTCTCCCTCTTCACCTGTTGAATTCCTAATCAGTCAACTTAAATGCTACCTCCTACAAGAAGCCTTGCATGTTACTGGCTTTGGTTAATGGGCTTCTTTTTGGCCCTTACCTGCCACTTTGCTTTGAGCTTCACATATAATATAGTTATTTATGTTTCTGCCTTATATTAGACCATAAGTCCCATAAGGACCAGGACCATGGCTGTGTATCCATCCATTAGGCTTTGTCCACGGATAGTTAATAATAACGATAACAATAACAAGTGTTTCTATGGTGCTTTAAGGTTTGCAAAGTGCTTTTCAAATATTATCTCATTTGATCCTGGAAACAATTCTGGGAGGCAGATGCTGTAATTACCTCCATTTTACAGATAAGGAAACTGAGTCAAAGACATAGGTTAAGTGGCTGATCAGAATTTGAGCTCGGGTCTTACTGACTCCAGTTCAGTGCTCCATTCACTGTGTTACCCAACCTGCCTGAAGGGGACTCAGCCCAACCCTCTCATTATAAAGTTGATAAATGGGGGGGGGAGCTGATTTGTCCAATGTCACCCAGGTGTCAAATCTAAATCCAAGACTTCTGATTCTAAAGTCAGCATTCTTTCCACTGGGTCATGCTATTTAATAAGTTCTTGCTGAATGCACGAATGGATACAAAAATTTCTATTTTGTCACATTTTTACCTCAAAATGATACTATAGCTTTCTCATGTGTGTTGGTCTCCTCCTTCCTAGACCAGCATCCTTTAGGAGGATCAGAGAAATTTCAAGGACAGCCAGTGGATGAAAAGAAGAATGAAAGAAAGGTAAAGACAGCAAAGGAATATGATGAGACCCAACAAGATGGTGAAACAAAACAAAACAATTAGAGACAGGAAAAGATTAGGGAGGAGATAGAAACAACCCCCTCCATGCTGGAGCTGACATTCACTTCCCAGTTATCACAAGACTTGGGGTTAGGAACTTTGATGGGAGGAGGGAAAGGATTATAAAACTGGGAGAGGTGGAAAGTGGGTGGTCTTTCTTCTTCCTGGAGCTCTTGGGTCTGAAGAGTTACCTGGGTCAGGCTGGGGCCCAGAAAAGGGGAAGTGGGATGTGGAGGGGAGGGACTGCCCTAGACAGACTTGGGAGCTCAGGGGGCAGGAATAAGGAGGTCATCAAGTTGTCCTTCTGGGGTGTCTAGCCCAGGTGGCTATGATATAAAAAGACACAACATCACAAAGGGATCTTTGTGATCATCCCCTCCTCTATTGTCCAACCCCCTAATTTTACAGCTGAGGACACTGAGACCTGGGGGGGGGGCTAAGAGAATTGCCTGGCATCAGACAACTATTATGAACAAATGAAGAAAAAGCATTTATTAAACACTATTAGGTGGGCATTTATGCTGGGAATGCAAATACAAAATCAGGATGGCCTGACCCTCAAGGAATTTATATTCTATTGAGAAGAGATGCAGGGGCTTCTCCTATTTTTTTTTGTTTGTTTTTTGCAGGGCAATGAGGGTTAAGTGACTTGCCCAGGGTCACACAGCTAGTTAAGTGTCTGAGGCTGGATTTGAACTCAGGTCCTCCTGAATCCAAGGCCAGTGCTTTATCCACTGCACCACCTAGCTGCCCCAGGAATTTATATTCTAATTGGAGGAGACACACTTGGCAAGTGGTAACTGGGGAGGGAAGGTTGGTCTCATGAGTCACTGGTGATGGTGACTTGATACACAGGCTATTCATCGATGAGTCCTTTCCCAAAGCAATAGTGATATGGATTTGATTATTCTTGCTTTTAGCAAGAGGTGGAAGGGAGGCAGTAACAGGGAAGGTGGTAAGAAGACCCCAGTGAATGGCTCCACAGGATGGGAAGCATGGTCTGGGACCTCCTAAATCTAGTGGGCTAGGTGATTTTGCACTCAATTTTTGTTTTTGTTGTGTTGTGTGTGTGTTTTGTTTTGGGGTTTTTTTGTGGGACAATGGGGGTTAAATGACTTGCCCAGGGTCACACAGCTAGTGTCAAGTGTCTGAGTCCAGATTTGAACTCAGGTCCTCCTGAATCCAGGGCTGGTTATTTATCCACTGGACCACCTAGCTTTGTACTCACTTATTAGCCAATCAAGGTAGCTCACCTGAAGGGTAGGATTTTTAGAATTGAATGAATTAATTCTCCCTTGGATCAAGAAAAGTAGACATAAATTCCAATCATTCAATCAATCACTCAATTAGTAACCTACCAGTATCATTGGTTGCTGTCCTTTGTTCTCAAAGAGAATCCTGACTATGGCCAGGGTCAAGGTACAGTGTGTCTGACTGTGGCTCATCAGACCAATAGGAGCTTAGAAGCCTCCAACACAGCTAGGGCTTCTTATTAGTACCAGTCACTATGTTAAGGGCTGAGAATACAAATAAAAAGAATGAAATAACCCCAACTCATACTGAGCTTACTTTCTATTAATTCTTTTTTTTCTTTTTTCCTTGCAGGGCAATGAGGGTTAAGTGACTTGCCCAGGGTCACACAGCTAGTAAGTGTCAAGTGTCTGAGGCTGGATTTGAACTCAGGTCCTCCTGATTCCAGGGCTGGTGCTTTATCCACTGTGCCATCTAGCTGCCCCTTGAGCTTACTTTCTAACAGGGTAGACAAGAAATATGTAGTTGAGTAGAAACAAAATAAGTAAAAGGAAAAGAAATACTGACTAATTAGTATGAATACAAATTAGTTACATAAAAGGCAGTTTGGGAGGGAGGCTCTAGCATTGGGGGAGATTAAGAAAGGCTTTATGTGGAACGGGATGCTTAATCTGTCTTGAAGACAGAAAAAAATTCTCAGAGGTGGATATAAGGAGAGAGTGCATTCCAGACATGGGGGATGATCAGGGTAAAGTTAGGGAGATGGGAGAGAAAGTATTGTGTGTGAGACATAGAGAGAAGGCCAATTTGGGTGGATTACATATTTCAGGAAGGGGAGTAATAGTGCACAAAGAAGATGAAAAGGGAGGTCAAGGCTTTGCAAACTAAATAAGACTAAAGACCACTGAGAACTACTGCCATTTATGGAATAGGGAGTGACAGAGGGTCAGATCTGATAACAAGTCCTATGTCTCCAACTAGACTATAAATTTCCTCAAGGAGATAGATTGTACCTCCTAATTCTTTGGTATCCCCCATAGTGTCTTCCTCCAAATTTAGCATATAACCTATACTTGGTATGTGCTTGGTGAGTGCATGAATTAATGAGTGATAAGGTGGTGGTCCTTTGAGAGACCTAATTAGCTCCATGGAACAGCTGAGGATCCTGAGGCTAAGGGAGGCACTCAAGTAAATGGATACCATATCTGAAACTCACCCAATCTTCACTGTAGACAGCCAGATGGTTTTATCATTGGACAACTGCCAGCTCATTCCACCAAGCTTGAAGAAAAGAAAAGGAAAAATATATCCATCTTGGAGCCTATAAAGAGCTAGCTCAAACATTCCTGCCTTGCCAAGAAGCACCTCTAGAAGGGAGAAGGAGGTCGTCTCCTGGTGGCCACTCATTCATGAGCTCAGCTGTTTCCAGTTCCCTAAGAGATGGGAACTCTCTGAAGTTAAGAAGAAGACCAAGAAATGGTGAGGTTGGACCCAGACATTGGGCTTCAAAAGGATGGAGGTATGGTCTTTCCAGTAGGGGAGGCACATTTGGCAGGATTCTGAGCTAAGACTTATTTGACTAACTTTAGACTACATTTGCCTTCTGCCTCTGGATACTCCCACAATGCTTACCTGTTTTTCTGCACCTTGGACACACCCTCTTCACTTGGCCCTACCCCCAGCAAGGGCCACAAAGACCAGTAAGTACACTTAAGTGCTCTGTTGGGACTTGAAAGTCTCCCTAACTCCCAAGGATGATGAGGATGAGAAAGGGTACTGTGCTCTGTCTTCTCCAGGGAGGATAAGATCTGGTAGCATAAACAAGGTGCAGAACTGGGTCTCAGAGGCCTTGGGCTTTGCCTCTTCTCATGCACCTTTTCTCTGCAAATGAATTAATGAGGAAGAACAAGGATAGGAATCTTGAGCTACGCCTTTCATCCCAAGGCACCTTGTAGAGTTTGCAAGCTGGGAACGAAATCTGTGGGTGCATGGGAAACCTATGGGTAACCAGACAACTCTGGGGGTAGAGGCAGGAAGTGGGGAAGTAGCAAGCAGGATCAGTCCTGGGAGAGCTCTGAAGGAGAAAGTCCTCCAAGAAAGAGGCAGCTTACTGTAGAGCCCCAAGGTCAGAGCCCTGACCTTCGGGCTCTACAGTAAGCTGCCTGCCACCGACACACAGCATGACTTTGAACAGCTTCCTTGGCCTCTGTGGCTTTGGTTACCTCATCTGTAAGACATGGGGAGTTGATTACATCCTAGGAGGATAAATTCAGGACCCTAGAGATCATTTTATACTCAAGGAAGCTGAGACTCGTAGAAATGACTTGCACAAGGTAGTAAGTGTCAAAGTTTGGTTTTAAACCAAGATTCTCTGATTTTGTTTTGTTTTTTGTTTCTCTGATTTTTTAAAAAAGGATTAGTGAAAGAGCATTTATTAAGTGTGCATTATGTGTGCTAAGGAACTCATGGTCTAGTGGGGGAGACACCTCATGTCAAAGGTTTCAGGTACAAGTCAGACAAAATGGTCCCACAACCCCTAGGGTGCTGGAGTCAAGTGGATGAAAAATACATCTTTCTTAAATGTCCTTTCAACTAATAAAATCTTTTCTCAGACCCAGTGTTCTTTCCAATTAATCCTTCTTTTCTTTCTTTCTTTATTTTTTTGGTGAGGCAATTGGGGTTAAGTGACTTGCCCAGGGTCACACAGCTAGTGTGTAAAGTGTCTGAGGTCAGATTTGAACTCAGGTGCTCCTGAATCCAGGGCCGGTGCTCTATCCAGGGCCGGTGCTCTATCCACTGCGCCACCTAGCTGCCCCTCCAATTAATCTTTTAGCATTCTTTGGAGTTTATCTGCATTCTTCAGAGATTCCAAGAGAGGAGGGGAGATAAGGTCCCAAATGAGAATCTGATTAGCATTGGTGATAGAGTCAAGGGACTGGGTTGGCATCAGAGAGAAAGGGTAACTTGACCATCCTGGTACCTGAAGCAGTTGAAATCTCCTCCTAGAATAACTAACTCCATGAATTAACCTCTCCCTAGTGTTCCTTCAGTGTTTGGTACCTACATTTTCCACTTCACCACCTGATTCTTGCTTTTTCTCTCTGGTTATGTCATACATGTGTGTCTTCTCTCCTCAACTAGACTATGAACTCCCTGAGGGAAGGAACATGATCCATTCCTGCCCTCAGTCTCCCCAACATTTAACACAGGGTTAAGCATCTGTTTCATTCTTGTTATATATTTTTGCTGCTGTTGTTCAGTCATTTTCAGTCACATCCAGCCTTCCATGACCCCATTTGGGGTTTTCTTGTCAAAGACACTAGAATAGTTTGCCGTTTCCTTCTCTAGCTCATTTTTCAGAAGAGAAAACTGAAGCAAATAGGGTGAAGTGCCTTGACCAGGGTCACACAACTAAGAAGTATCTGAGGACAGCTTTGAACTCAGGTCCTCCTGACTCCAGGGGCAACTCTCTATCACTGAGCCACCTATTAGTGGGTTATAAAGAGAGAACTTTTCTACCCTCTGGTCCCTTGGCATTTCTCAGATTTCCTTCTAACTTATGTTTATTATTTTTAAGATGACTTTTAACAAACAACAAACAAAAACAAGAAAGGAAACTCCAGGCCAGGGTCCCTTTCTTTCTCAGCATAAAGATAAAAAAGTAAAAAAGCCAACATTCCATCTGATCATGTTGGGTCCCTTCTTGCAGGGTCTGTGAGATGCCTTCTCCCTCAGTGAGAAGATGATTCTGGCCCAGCCTCAGCCACTAAAACAGGTTTTTCTATTTTATAAATGAGGAAGACTGAGAGAGAGAGAGGTTAAGAGACTTGGCCAGAATGGTGCAGCTAGGGAGTGCCTGAAGCAGAATTCAAACCTAGGTCTTCCTGACTCTGAGAACTGAGCTCTCTAAGTGGTTTCATTCACTAAGCCACAAAACTCAGTGATGACTCTTCCCTTTTGCTACATCAATCAATAAACATTTATTAACTACCTACTGTGTACCAGGTACTGTGCTAAGCACTGGGGATACAAAAAGAAGCAAAAGACATATTCCTGCCCTCAAAGAGTTTACAACCTAATGGAGGAGACAACAAGCAAACAGATACACAAACAAGCTACAAACAGGATAAACGGGAAACCATTAACAGAGGGAAGGCACTGGAATTAAGAGGGATTAGGGAAGGCTTCCTGTAGAATATGGGATTTTAGTTGGGACTTGAATCCCACAAGGTCCATAGTTGCAGTAGAGGAAGGAATGTTCCAGACATGGAGGACAATCAGAGAAAACACATGGAACTGAGAGATAGCCAGGAGGCCAGTGTTGTTGGATCAAAGATTAAGTTTGGGCAAGAAAACTGGAAAGGTAGAAGGGGCTAGGTTATGAAGAACTTTAAATGCCAAACATTGTGTATTTGATCCTAGAGGTGATAGGGAGCCATTGGAGTTTATTGAGTAGGAGAGTGACATGATCTGACCAGCCCACTTCCTTCTCCAGTCATATACTTCTCTGATGACACCTTATATGCTGCTATCCTGCACAGTTCTCTGTTGCTCATTATAGAGCAGCCCCCTGTACTTCTCCAGTGCCCTTTGAATGGACCACCACTTTAGTTTTTGGAGACTCATGGCCATGTAGCATCAAAGGAAAAAAGGAACTATCAGTATTAAAGACTTGGTCTTTTATGTCAGAGAGAAGCTGGTGATCATTAGAAGTAATGCATAATTTCCATCTTTTAAATTCTGTGCCCTTTGTTAACCATCCCCCTGTTGAAAGTATTTGTAAAGATGAACCAAGTTTATGGTCTGGCCATGCAACTACCTGTTATAGTCTAAACAATAAGCAAAATGTAAGCCCTTTGAGTGTGGGGACTGGTTTTTTGTTTTGTTTGATTTGGTTTGGTGACAAAATGGATAGAAAGCCAGTCAGATCTGAGTTCAAATACTACCTCTGCCACACACTAGATGTAAGACTTGAGCAAGTTATAATCTTTTTTTTTTAAGTGAGGCAATTGGGGTTAAGTGACTTGCCCAGGGTCACACAGCTAGTAAGTGTTAAGTGTCTGAGGCTGGATCTGAACTCAGGTACTCCTGACTCCAGGGCCAGTGCTCTAACCACTGTGCCACCTAGCTGCCCCAAGTTATAATCTTTTAATACTCTAGGCAACTCTAAGATCATATAAGTTGCAGAGAAGGTGCAGATCTGAATTGGTAGCAGTAGATCCCGATACCTGTGAGAACTGATGGTCCTCATCTATGTCCAGCACCGAACTTGGCTCATTTTAAGGTACTTAATAATGGCTTGTTGATTCATTGGTTGACTGACTCATCCACTTGATTTTCCTATGTGGATAGTTAGACTGAACTCATCTGAATGATTATGGGTCACATCAAGGAGGCATTGTCATATTCTAGGACTTGATATAATCAATACAATGTCATCTTCAAATGTAAATATCTGGAGGACCTTGCCTTCTCTAGAGAATTACTCTTCTATTTTGACTCAGCAAATAGGTGGGAAACATCCTGGTTGAGCATTCTTCTCCCTGTATCTTGACTCACGCAATATGTACAAGCAGAGTCATCAAAGTTCTCACTCATATCTTTCAAGGAATCTTGTAATAATGTGGCATGTGTAGGGGCAGCTAGGCAGTGCAGTGAATAAAGCATTGGCCCTGGATTCAGGAGGACTTAAGTTCAAATCTGGCCTCAGACACTTGACAGTTACTAGCAATGTGACCCTGGGCAAGTCACCTAACCCTCATTGCCCTGGAAAAAAAGAAGAAGAATGTGGCATGTGCATGGGAGAATCCCTGTAGGAGAACAACCTTTAAGGAAAGGTTTTACTTTGCCGAATTAAATGCTTTTTATAATCAATTAATGAACAGGCAGTTTTCTGATGAAGAAATCAAAGCTATCTATTCCAATATGAAAAAATGCTCTAAATCACTATTGATTAGAGAGATGCAAATTAAACCAACTCTGAGGTACCACCTGACACCTATCAGATTGGCTAAAATGACAAAAAAGGAAAATAATAAATGTTGGAGAAGCTGTGGGAAAATTGGAACACTAATGCATTGTTGGTGGAGCTGTGAACTGATCCAACCATTCTGAAGAACAATTTGGAATTATGCCCAAAGGGCTATAAAGCTGTGCATACCCTTTGACCCAGCAATACCACTTTTGGGTCTTTTCCCCAAAGAGATCATGGAAAAGGGAAAAGGACCCACATGTACAAAAATATTTATAGGAATTTTAAGTTGAAGGGATGCCCATAAATTGGGGAATGGCTGGACAAGTTGTGGTATATGAATGTAATGGAATACTATTGTGCTGTAAGACGATGAGCAGGAGGAGTTCAGAGAAATCTGGAGGGTCTTGCATGGGCTGATGATGAGTGAGATGAGCAGAACCAGAAGAATATTGTAAATAGTAACATCAACATTGTGTGTTGATCTAATGTGAAGGACTAGATTCTTCTCACCAATGCAATGGTACAGAACAGTTCCAGGGACTCATGATAGAAGAGAATCTCCAAATCCAGGAAAAAAAAAGAACTGTGGATGTTTATTGAACCATACTATTTCTTTTGGTTTTGGTGCTGTTGTTTTTCTATTTTGAGGTTTTTCCTCATTGCTCTGATTTTTCTCTTATAACATGACTAATGCAGAAATATGTTTAATGTTATTACACACACACACACACACACACACATATCCTATATTGGATTGCCTGCTGTCTAGGGGAGGGAGGGGAGGGAGGCAGAAAAATCTGAAATTGGAAAGCTTGTATAAACAAAAGTTAAGAACTATCTTTACATGTAACTGGGGAAAAATAAAATACTTTTATCAGAAAAAAATCAATTAATCAAAAACATTTATTAAGTGCCTACTATGTATCAAGGACTGTGCTGAGTGCTAGGGATACAGATACAAAGAATGAAAGAATCTCTACTATGAAGTAGCAAGTAACAAAGCATAGTCTGATCTCATATTGTCTGCATATTTCAGTCAACTGTGTGATGCTAAACATGAATTTTGCTATAGAAAATTGTAACTGCTTACCCGTTCCCTTCTCATGCTTTCATCTGGGATGTCTTCAGGAATGATGTAGTTGGTAGCTCAGTGGATAGAAAGCTAGGCATAGAGTCAGGAAGACCAGAGTTCAAATACAGCCTCAGATACCTCCCAGCTGAGTGACACTGGGCAAGTCACTTAACCTCTGCTTGTCTCTTCAACTATAAAACGGCAACAATCATAGCACTTACCTCACAGGGTTGTTGTGGGAAATGGGAAAATATTTGTAAAAGGTGCTTTGTACATGGGGGCAGCTAGATGGCACAGTGGATAGAGCACTGGCCCTGGATTCAGGAGGACTTGAGTTCAAATCCAGTCTCACTAGCTGTGTATCCCTGGGTAAGTCACTTAACCCTCATTGCCCCGCCCCCCCCCCAAAAGAGTTTTGTATAGAGCCTGGAACATAGTAGGTACTATATAAATGCCTATTCCCTTCCTCTCTCCAATAAGGTTTATATTATTGTCATTAATATTTTGTGGGGTGGGGGGGGACTAGTTGACTCAGTGGATAAAGCACTAGCCCTGGATTTAGGAGGACCTGAGTTCAAATCTGGCCTCAGACACTTGAGACTTACTAGCTGTGTGACCTTGGGCAAGTCACTTAACCCTCATTGCCCCACCCAAAAAAATATTTTGTAGGGATGGTAAAGTAGGCATATTAGTTGGTGTTTGGTCAGGGAAGTCACAGGGATGGTGAATGGGGTCTCGGAGAAATTTATTATCAACTCTTTTCTAAGAATGATAGTGTTTATTTAATTCCTTTTATGATAGCTAGAGAGGGGAGCTAGGTGAAAGGAAGCTAGGTGGTGTAGTGGATAGAGAGACCTGGACCTGGAGTCAGAATGACCTGAATTCAAATTTGACCTCATACTTCCTAGCCCTATGACTCTGGTTAAGTCACTTAAGTCAACCTTTGTCATTGGCAGGATTGGAATCCAGGAATTCCAGAATACAAAGCCAGCTTGGATCCAATATACCACACTGCCTCTCTTATATCTGTTTCTAGCTACATCTACATCACTGTCTCTATCTACCTGTATGTATATATGTATGTGTCATAAAATAATAGGATTTGGCAGACGCCCAGGGGTCCCACCTGAGGATTGATTTAGAATTGTTTGAATTGGATGAGACTGAGAAACTGACTGAGTACCTACTTAAGGGTGATTGGATCGAGACCACACCTGGCTGGCCCTGAGTGACATGTTGTTCTCAGAGGCTGTATACTAGTGACATCAGCAAGAGACCACTCTCAACCAATCAACTTGAAAGACCTCCCTTCTCAGGGAGGGAGAGAGAAACTAGGAAGCAGAGGGTAGCTCGCTGGATTTTCTCTCTTTTGCATGTAGGAACTTGTTTGGTGGTGGCAGAGAAACAGAAGACGGAGGGTTCCCCCTTTCAGGTCCAGACTTTGGTGTGGTAGGGGACTTCACATGGGCTGCTAGGAAAGGAAGTTTTTTTTTTTCTCTCTGGCTATACCAAATATATCTAAACTAGGATTTTCCATGCTATAAGGAATCTGTTCTTAATCTCTCCACTAATTTCTGTAAGGGGCTAAAATTCTAGCTAGTCTGTCTAAAATATCTAATGAATGATCACCAATAAATTGTAAGCTTTAGCAAGAGTTTAGACTTTTAAGCATTTATTAAGGAGAATAAGAATTTGTTGAAGAAAGAGAAAGAGGCCTAGATTCAGCTGTCTATCTCAGGGAGCCAATGTCTCCAGCTCCTCTCCCCGCATGAGGTCCTCCAGAAAGAGAGTGAGGGAGCAAGCCTCGCCTCTTTTATAGACAGTACCCACAAGCACTTGGTGTCACTTCCTGACACCAAGAAAAACCACATGGCTTGCCCTCAGGCACCTTCTCCTCATGGCAGAGCTTTCCTACATTAGCACTCCAGCAGGTGGCATCATTCCAATCATTACATTTCTAATACACTTTAATAAATACCTAAAAGCCTAAACTCTTGCTGAATTTATCAGTGATTTTAGCCAGCTTCCCCCCCAAAAAAAACTGGGGGGGGCAGATTAAAACCCACATTTAGATTTTTAAACAACACATGTATGTATGTATGTATCTATCTATCTATTTATCAATAATCTATCCATCTATCCTCTATTTCTATGAGAGACATTATGGTTGAATGGATAGAAAGACCTTTTCTCAAAAGCCAGAAGACCTGGGTCCAGTAAGTTAAATCCAGAAACATTTATTAAGCACCTACTAGGTACTAAGCACTATACTAATTGCTCAGTTTATAAAGAAAGGCAAAACAGTCCCTGCTCTCAAAGAGCTCACAGTCTAATAGGGAAGACAATATGTAAACCACTAATGTACCAAACAAACAAAAAAAAGATATATCCACAGTACAGTGAAGATAACTTCAACTAAAAGGAACTGAAAAGATCTTCTTGCACAAGGTGGGATTTTAGCTGAGACTTGAAGGAAACCAGGAGGCAGAGATGGGGAATCCTGCCTCTGACTATGCAACCCTGGGCAAATCACTTAACCTCTGCTTGCCTCAGTTTCCCCATCTGTAAAAGGGGGATAATAACTCCTCCTAAGGTTGCTGTGAGGATCAAATGAGATAGTAATTCTAAAGTTCTTGGCACAGTGTCTGGCACACAGTAGATGCTATATAAATGTTAGCTATTAACAGAGAAGGTGGCAATCTTCATTAGTAGATGGAGTTTTCTCATTGGGGAGTTCCTTATGCTAATGAAGTCACAGGTCCATTCACTATATCTTGCTGTTATTATTAAATTATTAAATAAATTAAATAGTTATTAAATAGATTTTTTTTCTTTTCTTTTCTTTCTTTTTTTTTTTGGTAAGGCAATTGGGGTTAAGTGACTTGCCCAGGGTCACACAGCTAGTAAGTGTGTAAAGTGTCTGAAGCCGGATTTGAACTCAGGTCCTCCTGAATCCAGGGCCAGTGTTCTATCCACTGAGCCACCTAGCTGCCCCTTAAATAGATTTTTAAAAATAATTTTAAATAGATTTAAAAATTTATTGTTAAGAAATGTATTTTCAAATAGATTTAAATAAAATAGATTTTTAATATTGAATATATTTTACTATTAATTTACTCATTTATTATTCACTTGTTTATTATTTATTTATTATTAAATAGATTTTAAAGTGGAGACCCTAGAGATAATCTAGTACATACCCACTCACTTTAGAGATGAGACCACCGAGGCTCACTGCAGGTAATTGACTTGTCCTATACTCCCCCTGGAAGTATACCTCAGAGTTGAAATTTGAACTCACCTTCTCTGATTCCAAATCTAGTGTTCTACGTACCAATTTACACTGTCTCATACATATGTTAAAGTGAAAATCTGCCCACCTATTAATTGCTTTCAGAGTTAAGCTAGTTAGGAGACTATCTTTCTTCTGACACTTTTAGTACACTGTGCCTGCTGCCCTTGGCAGGAGAGTGAGCCTGCTAGAGCAGAGTCTTAGTGAGCCTCACAAAGTGATTAATTCACCAGGAAATTAATTCAGCAAAGCCTTCTTAAGCATCTAGTGAGGAAGCAATATGAGAGAAATAAAGAAAAACAGGCACATATTACATATGACTAGGGAGATTAGACAAGTATAATACAAATCAAAATGTGATTAAGTATATGGGAGGAAGAGAACATGGGAGGAGGCAAGTAGGAGGGGGAGGTTGCTTTTGTTTAGACTGAGGAGGGGGAGAGAATTTGAATCAGGAAAGTTTTCATGAAGGAAGTGACTAAAACCTATACTTGGCCTTGAAGGAAGGGAAGGAGCTGAAGAACCAGAAACAGGAAGGAGAATGTGCGGGAGTGGAAGGCATCAAAAATAAAGGCAGGAGGGAGCAGCTAGGTGGTGCAGTGGATAAAACACCGGCCCTGGATTTAGAAGGACCTGAGTTCAAATCTGACCTCAGCCACTTGACAGTAGCTGTGTGACCCTGGGCAAGTCACTTAATCCTCATTGCCCTGTAAAAGAAAAAAAAATTTTTTTAAAACAATAAAGGCAGGAAAAGGATCATAGAGTTGGAGCTAGAAAGGTCTTTAGACATCATCAAATTCAATCCTCTCATTTTACAGATGAGGAAACTGAGGCAAACAGAAGTCAAATGTCTTACCCAGGGTCACACAGTTAGTATCTGAGGCTGAATTCTAAATCAGGTCTTCCTGACTTCAAGGTCAGGACTCTTTCCTCTTAAAATGCATGAAAGGAATTAGTGGAAGATAAATCTGTAGATGGTGAGATTGTCAGATTGTGGCAGGTCACGAATACCAGATTAGGAGTTTGGACTTTATTTGATGTTCATTGGGGAACTGTTGAAGGTTATTGACCACAGGAGTGCCACACAGTCAAAGCATTACTTTAAGAGGATGACTCTAGCATCAGTGTGGAGGATAGATTATCATGGGTTGATTGGAGGCAATAAAAGTGGTTATTGCCAAAGCCTCGCTGAGAAATAAGGTGGGACTTAACTGGGAGGGTGGCAGGCACAATAGAAGGAGGGGGAGGCATGTTAGGGAGAGATGTGTACTTTTCTGTTCTAGAAAAATATTGAAGTTTCTTTATAACTTTTTTGTTTGTTTGTTGTTTGTTGGGGCAATGAGGGTTAAGTGACTTACCCAGAGTCACACAGCTAGTAAGTGTCAAGTGTCTGAGGCCACATTTGAACTCAGGTCCTCCTGAATCTAGGGCCAGTGTTCTATCCACTACACCACCTAGCTGCCTCCTCTTTACAGCTTTTTTTTTTTTTTTTTTTTTTTTTTTTTTTTTTTTTTTTTAGTGAGGCAATTGGGGTTAAGCGACTTACCCAGGGTCACACAGCTAGTAAGTGTTAAGTGTCTGAGGCTGGATTTGAACTCAGGTACTCCTGACTCCAGGGCCGGTGCTCTATCCACTGCGCCACCTAGCTGCCCCTACAGCTTTTTAAAATGACCTGATAGAATACTATTGTGCCGTAAGAAACGATGAGCAGGCAGATATCAGAGAAACCCAGAAGGAATTACATGAACTGATGCTGACTGAGACGAGCAGAACCAGGAGAACATTGTACACAGTATCAACAACATTATGTGTTGATCAACTGTAATAGACTTGACTCTTCTCAGCAATACAATGGTCCAAGATAGTTCAAAAGGACTCATGATGGAAAGTGTTCTCCAAATCCATAAAAAAGAACTGTGGAATCTAGATGTAGATTGAACCACACTGTTTCTACTTTGTTTTTCTTTTTTAAGGTTTTTCCCTTTTGCTCTGATTCTTCTTTCACAGCATGACTAATGCAGAAATATGTTTAATGTGATTGTACATATATAACCTATATCAGATTGTTTGCTGTCTTAGGGAGCAGGGAGGGAGGGGAGGGAGAAAAATTTGAAACTAGAAATCTTATAAACTATCTCTACATGTAACTAGAAAATAATAAAATACTTTTATGATTAAAATGAATTAATTAATTAATTAATAAAAAGAAAAAAAAGAAAATGACCTGATAAAGAGTAAATGCCTGTTATACAAAGTCATTAAATGGGGGGGAATACAGTAGCACAAGCATCAGCTGTGAATTTGTCAATCATTGGTAGACATTGATAGATGCTAATAGCATGCACACATTGTTAGATATAGGACTGAGTTCTAACTGGGACATTTTCTTCATGGCCAAGTGTTAGCTCATATATTCTAAGATGGGTCAAAGGGCCTATGATGCCTACCAGCTAGAAGCCTTCTCATCCTGGAAGTTCCCTTCACTTCTGCAACCGCTTTCTCTGATTAGTCATTTATTCCCAGAACGTCCATTTTAAGAAAGGTCCCCCAACTCAACCATATTCAATCCTTCATTCTGCACTTGACCTTGCTCCTGACTCTCCAGATTTATTTCTACACTTTCTGTATGTCTGGTTCTTTACTAATAGTCAGTACCATGGACAGTAGTGACTGTCACTCAACTTAACACTCTAGTCCATACTACTACCTACCTTAGCATCCTTCTTACATAAGAGTATAACTCATCCAGTTAATAACTTGTTATCCATCCAGTCATGCATCAATAAATATTTAACAACCAGCTTTCTGGGGGAGAAAATGTATACACAACACACTTTTTGGTTTAATCTTTATTATTATCATTTTCTTCATCCTTTTCCTAAGTCTTGACAATGAACAAAATAATAAATCAAGCCCTGATTGGCAATGTTTGATGATTTCTGAGATGTAAATGTTCTCACATTTAAAATGTAATAATTGGCTCTCACAAATCAGTACAAGCTGGTTCCAACACACCTGGGGTCCATTCCACAAGTCATTTCCCTTCCATTCATGTCCAGTATGTAGTACTAAGAAAAACCTCTGCACGAGGGTCATCGTGATGGAAAGAAGTTTAACTGGACTAAATAAAGGTGTAACAAATAAGTAACACAGTAGGTATCTACATCTCACAAGCAGTGACCTCAATTATACCCTCCTCATCTCAGGGATGGACGACTCCTTCCCTCTCCCCTTACTCCAGAGTAAAAAGAACAGTAAGTTTCCATGTTTAAATGCAATCCTCATGACTCTCACTGGTCATGAAAAGGACCACCTAAATGTCAGTCATTAATACCAATCAGTACTTGTTATCAGTTGGATTCCTTCCCATGGCTTGAACAACCACCAAAACCTCAATGGTTGCCCCTTCTGGTTCTTTGCACTATTAATTCACTGGCTCAACTAGACATGAACCCACTTGCTCCCTGGGACCAATGTTGCCCATACCAGGGTCTAGATCCTATCCAATCAACATTTCAACTGTGAGAGGAGTTACTCACTACTCTTTTCTAACTCAAGGGAAAACATGTCCATGGCAGCAACCTCTTCCCATTCCCTTACCTCTCTCTGTTTCTCTAGTATTCACCTTCAAACTCCATGTACTCAGTAATGTCCAACATCCTCCTCCTAACACAGACCTCTGGGAAGTCCATTTCTGGACTCGCATATTCTTTGCTCTAAAGTCTTCTGGGTATTTATACCTCCAAACACAGGTCTACTATACTCTTAAAGCAGACCTTCGGGTAGATTTAATGGCTATTAGCATGTTGGTGAAACAGAAAATAAATTAAATATTAGGTAATGGCACTTTTCAAAGAGCTGCAACATCCTCTCTGTCATATAAAACACTCTAGGATTTTCCCCTGCTGGGTCATTTGAAGATTGAAATTGGGCACAGGTTGGGGACTGGGGCAGGGGAAGTGGGGGAGAAACACAGTTCCAACACTATGCACAATCAGAAAACTAAGTTTCTAATCTGAGTCCTACCACTTCCTATTTGTAACCTTAAGGAAGTTATCCAACTTCTCTAATTGTCGACTTCCTTATCTGTAAAATGGGAATAATATCGAGTACCCTACTTATAATGAAAATGGAAATAACACTGAAAAAGAGAGAGAGATAGAGACAGAGACAGGGACAGGGACAGAGAGACATACAACTGGATTTAGACCAAGTATATATAGTGGTCTGTACTAAAAATGACAAAAATTTTCCTTTATGCCTTTGAGCAAATCATTTAAAGCCTTCAACACATATTATGTGCCAGGTCCTATGTTAGATGATAGGAAAATAAATAGAAATAATGAAATGATCTCTACTCAAATGAGCTTCCATTCACCTAATTTCTTTGGGCTTCAGTTTCTTTCTCTATAAAATAAGAATAATTAATAATAATCTCTACCTCACAGGGTTGTTGTGAGGATCAAATGAAATGACATATAAAAAATACTATAAAAATATTAAGTGATATTATTATAGTCCCCCTCTCTGTGTATTTGAGGGACATCATGTGAAAGAGGTTTTTTGGATTCTTCTGTTTGACAGAGATGGAAAAACTAGCACTACTGTGTAGAACCAGTAAAGAGGCAGATTTCAGCTTGATAAAGGCAAAACATTGTAAAAGATTTAGAACCATCCAAAAATGGGAATCTGCTGACATGAGGGACATTGATGGTGGTATTGTGTGGTGTCTGGACCATGGCCAAAGGTAAGGGTCTGAAATAAATGACCTCTAAGGTCTCTTCCTTCCCTATTCAGTACATTCAGTAAGGATCCATTAACCATCTACTTTATGCCAGGCACTGTTCTACCACTGAGGATACCAAGAAAAAAATTTCTAAGTTCCCAACTCTAAAATTCAATGATTCCTTTGAAGGTAATAGAATGGACTCAGTATGCTGCAACCAGAAAGATAAAATTTAAGTGGGATAAATATAAAGTCTTCCATTTGGGTTAGGAAAAACCACTTGCCCAAGTTCCAGGTATGGAAGACCTGACCTTCAGTCAAATACAATTTCAGTATGAGTCAACAGTAGTATAAACAATTGCTAAAAGACTTGCAAACTCAGGACTTCCAGGGCAGAGCCAAGATGGCAGAGGAAAGGCAGTGAGCTCTCAAACTCATGACATGATCACTCCAAAAAACATCCAAATAATGCCATAGGACAATCCCTGGAGCAGCAAAGCTCAAAGAAGAATGTGCTGAAATCATTTTCCAATCAAGGACTGCTTGGAAGGTCAGAAGGAGGGAGCTGCTGTGCTGATACAGGAGTGTAGCCCAACCCCACAGTCACCCTGACACAGATCCAGTCCCATGAAGGCCTCACCAGAGAAGGAGACCCCCAGAGCCTCTGAATCAGCTGAAGCACCAGTGTCATCTGGAACTAAGCTCACAGTCTGGTGAGAGGGCCGAGACCTTGGCAGGGGGGAGACTACAAGGGTCTCTGCTGGTTCTGAGGCAGAACCTGGGTTTTTCACCCCTGCTGGGAACCAGAAAGTAGGCTTGAGTAGCAGTGGCCCAGGTCAGGGAGGGGCACAGGCTCGTTGGAGCTAACAACCACAGCACACAAAGCTGGTTGATTAGCAAGTTGGTCTGAGGTCATCTAAGCACCAGGGAACAGGCCATGGGACTGAAGAACCTGTTCCTCTTTAAATCATACCACCTGGGACTTCAAGAAGCTCGGGATAGTGCAGGCTGGAAACAGTGCCCCACTTTAAGGAGCTAAAAGTCAAGTAAAAGAAAGGCAAGATGAGTAGACAGAGAAAGGTGAGGACCATAGACAGTTTCTTTAGTGACAAGGAAGATAGAGGTACACCCTCAGAGGAAGATGTGAACATCAGGGCCCCTATGTCTAAAGGTTCCAAGAAAAATATGAATTGGTCTCAGGCCATAGAAGTGCTCAAAAAAGACTCTGAAGATAAACTTAGAGAAGTAGAGGAAAAAATGGAAAGAGAAATGAGGGCGTATAAATATAAATTGTCTTTGATGTGATGATTCAAAGAAAATTAAGGGGTTAAAAAGGGAGTCTATGGGGAGGAGAGGAAAGGGGAGGTGGAATGGGATGAATTATATCATATGAAGAGGTGAAAAAAACCTATTACAGTAGAGGGAAAGAAAGGAGGGGTGAACATTGTTTCGACCGTACCCTCATTAGATTTGATTCAAAGAGGGAATAACATATACGTTCATTGGGATAAAGAAACTTAGCTCATTCTTTAGGGAAGCAAAAGGGGAAGGGAAAGGGGGGGACCGATAGAAGGGAGGACAAAAGCAAGGGAGAAAAGGGTAAAGAAAAGAGAGGGGGTGATAAAAAGGGAGGGCAGATTGGGGGAGGCAGGGGTAAGAAGCAAAATGTTGGTGAGGAGGAATAGGGTGAAAGAAGGGGGAAAAAGTACAAAGGGGATAAATAGAATGGAGGGGAATAAACAGTAATAATAACTGTGAATGTGAATGGGTTGAACTCTGCTATAAAACGGAAGCGAATTGCAGAGTGGATTAAAAACCAGAATCCTACAATATGCTGTTTACAAGAAACACATTTGAAGCAGAGACATATACACAGAGTAAAGGTAAAAGGCTGGAGCAGAATATATTATGCTTCAGCTAAAGTAAAAAAAAGCAGGAATAGCAATCCTTATCTCAGACAAAGCGCAGGCAAAAATAGATCTCATTAAAAGAGATAAGGAAGGAAACTACATCTTGCTAAAAGGTACTATAGATAATGAAGTAATATCAATATTAAACATGTATGCACCAAGTGGTATAGCATCCAAATTCTTAGAAGAGAAGTTAAATGAGTTACAAGAGGAATTAGACAGTAATACTATACTAGTGGGGGATCTGAATCTCCCCCTCTCAGAATTAGATAAATCTAGCCGAAAAATAAATAAGAAAGAAGTGAAAGAGGTGAATAGATTACTAGAAAAGTTAGACATGATAGATGTCTGGAGAAAATTGAATGGGGATAGAAAGGAATATATCTTTTTCTCAGCAGTACATGGCATATTTTCAAAAATTGACCATGTATTAGGGCACAAAGACATCATAGTCAAATGTAGAAAGGCAGAAATACTAAATGCATCCTTCTCAGATCATGATGCAATAAAAATTACATGTAAGAAAGAGTCATGGAAAAGCAGAATGAAAATCAATTGGAAACTAAATAATTTCATTCTAAAGAATGAATGGGTCAAAAAACAAATCATAGAAACAATCAATAACTACATCCAAGAGAATGACAATAATGAGACAATATACCAAAATCTATGGGATGCAGCCAAAGCAGTGCTTAGGGGAAAATTTATAGCTCTAAATGCTTACATGAATAAAAAAGAGAAAGAGGAGATTAATGAATTGGGCATGCAACTTAAAAAGCTAGAAAAAGAACAAATTAGAAATCCCCAATTAGATACTAAAGTAGAGATCCTGAAAATTAAAGGAGAAATTAATAGGATTGAAAGCAAAAAAACTATAGAATTAATCAATAAAACTAAGAGCTGGTTTTATGAAAAAACAAATAAAATAGATAAAACATTGGTTAATTTGATTTAAAAAAAAGAAAGAAGAAAACCAAATTACCAGTATTAAAAATGAAAAGGGTGATGTTACCACCAATGAAGTGGAAATTAAATCAATAATTAGGAATTATTTTGCCCAACTGTATGCCAATAAATTTGACAATCTAAATGAAATGGATGAATATTTACAAAAATACAAACTGCCCAGGTTAACTGAAGAGGAAATAAAATCCTTCAATAAACCCATATTAGAAAAAGAAATTGAACAAGCCATTAATGAACTCCCTAAGAAAAAATGCCCAGGGCCAGATGGGTTTACAGGTGAATTTTACCAGGGATTTAAAGAACAATAAATTCTAATATTATACAAATTATTTGGAAAAATAGGTGAAGAAGGAGTTCTACCAAATTCGTTTTATGACACAAATATGGTGGTGATACCAAAACCAGGCAAAGCAAAAACAGAGAAAGAAAATTATAGACTAATTTCCCTAATGAATATTGATGCTAAAATCTTAAATAAGATATTAGCAAGGAGATTACAGCAAGTGATCACCAAGATAATACACTATGACCAGATGGGATTTATACCAGGAATGCAGGGCTGGTTCAACATTAGGAAAACTATTAATATAATCAACCACATCAATAAGAAAACTAACCAAAATCATTATGATTATATCAATAGATGCAGAGAAAGCTTTTGACAAAATACAGCATCCATTCCTAATAAAAACACTATAGAGCTTAGGAATAGGTGGAGCTTTCCTTAAAATAGTAAACAATATCTACCTAAAACCATCAGCAAGCATTAAATGTAATGGAGATAAATTGGAGGCCTTCCCAATAAGATTAGGGGTGAAACAGGGATGTCCATTATCACCCCTATTATTTAATATTGTACTAGAAATGTTAGCTTTATCAATCAGAAAAGAAAAAGGAATTAAAGGAATTAGAATAGGCAAGGAGGAAACAAAACTATCACTCTTTGCAGATGATATGATGGTATACTTAAAGAATACTAGAGAATCAACTCAAAAATTACTTGAAACAATTAACAACTTTAGCAAAGTAGCAGGATATAAAATAAATCCACATAAATCATCAGCATTTCTATACATGACCAACAAAGTCCAGCAGCAAGAGATAGAAAGAGAAATTTTATATAAAGTAATGGTAGACAATATAAAATACTTGGGAGTCTACTTGCCAAAACAAACCCAGGAACTCTATGAACACAACTACCAAACACTCTTCATACAAATCAAATCAGATCTAAATAATTGGAAAGATACCAATTGCTCATGGATAGGCAGAGCTAATGTAGTAAAAATGACAATGCGACCTAAATTAATTTACTTATTCAGTGCCATACCAATCAGACTACCTAAAAATTATTTTATAGAGCTAGAAAAAATAATAACAAAATTCATCTGGAAAAACAAAACGTCAAGAATATGCAGGGAAATAATGAAAAAAAATTCACAGGAAGGTGGGTTAGTGGTACCAAACCTGGAGCTTTACTATAAAGTGGCAGTCATCAAAACTATCTGGTACTGGCTAAGAAATAGAGTGGAACATCAATGGAATAGGCTAGGCACAGGAAACACAGTAGTAAATGACACTAGTAATGTTGTGTTTGATAAACCCAAAGACTCCAGCTTCTGGGATAGGAACTCAGTATTTGACCAAAACTGCTGGGAAAACTGGAAGATAGCATGGCAGAAATTAGGCATAGACCAACATCTTACAGCTTACCCTAAAATACGGTCAAAATGGATACATAATTTAGAAATAAGAGGTGATACCATAGGTAAATTAGGAGAGAAAGGAAAAGTCTATCTTTCAGATCTTTGGAAAGGAAAACAGTTCATGACCAAACAAGAGATAGAGAATATTATAAAATGCAAAATGGATGATTTTGATTACATTAAATTAAAAAGTTTTTGTATAAACAGAAGTAATGCATCCAAAATTAGAAGGGAGGCAGATAGCTGGGAAACAATTGTTATGGCCAGTACTTCTGATAAAGGCCTCATCTCTAAAATATATAGGGAACCAAATCAAATTTATAAGAATCCAAGTCATTCCCCAATTGAGAAATGGTCAAAGGATATGAAGAGGCAGTTTTCTGATGAAGAAACCAAAGCTATCTATTCCCATATGAAAAAATGCTCTAAATCTCTAATGATTAGAGAGATGCAAATTAAAACAACTCTGAGGTACCATCTGACACCTATCAAATTGGCTAAAATGACAAAAAAGGAAGCTAATAAATGTTGGAGAAGCTGTGGGAAAATTGGAACACTAATGCATTGTTGGTGGAGCTGTGAACTGATCCAACCATTCTGGAGAGCAATTTGGAGGGCTATAAAGCTTTGCATACCCTTTGACCCAGCAATGCCACTTTTGGGTCTTTTCCCCAAAGAGATCATGGAAAAGGAAACAGGACCCACATGTACAAAAATATTTATAGCTGCTCTTTATGTGGTGGCAAGGAATTGGAAGTTGAGGGGATGCCCATCAGTTGAGGAATGGCTGGACAAGTTGTGGTATATGAATGTAATGGAATACTATTGTGCTGTAAGAGACGATGAGCAGGAGGAGTTCAGAGAAACCTGGAAGGTCTTGTGTGGGCTGATGATGAGTTAGATGAGCGGAACCAGAAGAACATTGTACACAGAATCATTAACATTGAGTGTTGATCTACTGTGATGGACTATATTCTTCTCACCAATGCAATGGTACAGAAGAGTTCCAGGGACCTCCTGATAGAAGAGGATCTCCAAATCCAGGGGGGAAAAAGAACTGTGGAGTATAGATGCTGAATGAACCATACTATTTCTTTTGTTTTTGGTGCTGTTGTTTTTCTATTTTGAGGTTTTTCATCATTGCTCCGATTTTTCTCTTATAACATGACCAATGCAGAAATACATTTAATGTTATTATGTGATATATATATATATATGTGTGTGTGTGTGTGTGTGTGTGTGTGTGTGTGTGTGTGTAAAATCTGTATCAGATTGCCTGCTGTCTAGGGGAGGGTGGAGGGAGGGGAGGGAGGGAGAAAAATCTGAAATTGGAAAGCTTGTATAAACAAAAATTGAGAACTATCTTTACATGTAACAGGGGAAAAAATAAAATACTTTATTAAAAAAAAGAGAAATGAGGGTGATGCAGGAAAGACATGAGAAAAAAGTCAACAGCCACATTGACCAAATGGAAAAGGAGGTACAAAAGCTCTCTGACAAAAGTAATTGCATAAGAATTAGGGTTGAACAAATGGAAGGTAGTGATTTTATGAGAAACCAAGACACAAACCCCAAATAAATAAAAAAATAGAGAGCAATGTGAAATATCTTCTTGGAAAAACTGCTGAGCTGGAAAATAGGTCCAGGAGAGATCATTTGAAAATTACTGTTCTACCTGAAAACCATGATCAAGGAAAGAGCTTAGACATCATCTTCCAAGAAATTGTCAGGGAAAATTGCCCTGATATTCTAGAAGCGGAAGGTAAAATAGAAATTGAAAGAATCCACCGATCACCTCCTGAAAGAGATCCCAAAAGGAAAGCTCCTAGGAATATTATAGCAAAATTCCAGAGCTCGCAGGTCAAGGAGAAAATATTGCAAGCTGCCAAAAAGAAAGAATTCAAGTACTGTGGAGCCCCAGTCAGGATAGCACAAGATCTTGCAGCTTCTACATTAAAGGACCAGAGGGAATGGAATATGATATTCCAGAAGGCAAAGGAATTGGGATTACAACCAAGAATCAAGACTTACAAACTCATTAAGAGAGGGAAGAAGATCAGAATGAGGGAGGCTGGTTCACAGAACTCGGTCTTGGCCACACCAGATCTGTGATACTCTCATTAGTTGTGAACAAGATATTTTAGGACACTGACATTCTAGAATGAAACTACAGGGAGGTACTCAGAATGGGGAAGGAACTTAAGGCAGTACCATATGTGTCTAATGCATTTCCCACTTGACTCAGTTCTTGTGACTGCATGAGCTCAGTGTGGCTCAAACTCCTATCTATGGCAGACTGCTTCACAGATCAGGTAAAACCATAAATCAAACAGAAAAGCATTTCCATGAAATATATTAGTAGTTGATTATCTACTGTTGAGCCTTCCTATAAATCCTTCTCCTGGGGAGGCTGAGGCTGGTGGATACTTGAGTTTAGGAGTTCTGAGCTGTAGTAAGCCATTCGACATTGTCTGGCACCAATACATGGTGAACTCCCAGATGTGTGTAGTGTGTAAAGGGAGGGTCACAATCTGCCTAAGGAGGAGGGTGTGGGGGGCAAACTGGCCCAGATTGGAAACAGAGCAAGTCAAAGCTCATGAGTGGCTATTTGCACTTCCAGCCTGGGAGAGATAGGGAGAACCAGTCTCAAGAAAAAGAAAAAAAAAAGAAAAGGGAAGAAAGGTAAAATGATTTTTAAAAATTAGGAAAACTACACGGTAGAGTCGTTCAGCCTCCCATGAACAAATGAAAAGAATCTCTCATGGGCTCAGAAACCAAAAGGAAAAACAAATTCCCTTGCAGGGAAATTTGGTCTCCAGGGTACCCAAGGGCTGCCCGGCCATGCCAAGGGAACCTTCTTTGTCCCTCTCCAATCAGGAATCCTTGAAAGAACTGGGAATATTGAGATTAGAGATGAGAAGTCAACATCTTTGAATATCCGAATTTTGGGGAGACAAAACATTTAATCTTGTGAGTGAGAAAGCGTGCTTTGGTGTATGTATGTGTATGGGGGATGTGTGCCCGCACACACATATGGATCCTTTAGGGGCTGTGTTCTTGCCAAGTGGATTTTGGATTCAGCTCACACCTGCAGGGAACTGGGGCCTTTTGTCCACCAAACGCCTTACTCTGCCTGGCTAATCCAAGATGAGCTCCCTACTCCCTCTTCACAGGACGAAGCACAGACTAGAATCTTAACAGAGATTATGGCAAAGAGAGAAAGAGATCTTGGGGAGGAAAAGGGAGGGAGAGCTAGAGAGTAGGGATTCACCTGGCAGGCATGCTAGATGAGCAGGTGTGGGTCTTTCCTCGAAGGATCCCAAAGCATTTTACCCTCAACCATTGCTAAAGATGGGTCTGGTTGTTATGTGATATCACCCCACTTTTTCTCAGAACTATCTCATTCCCTTTTCTTTACCATCCACCCATTTCCCATTTTCCCATAAAACTATGTTCTATCCTGTTTCCTTTGTCTTTAAATTCAACTGGAATTTATTTATTTATTCATTGATTCATTCATTGATTTACTTATTTATTCATCAATTTATTTCTTTATCTATCTATTTATTTGTTTGTTTAGTTAGTTGGTCCCTATTATATACAAGGCTGTGTGTTAATTGTTAGAGAGGAACTTACTTCGATGCTTCAAGCATCTTGATTTTGTCAATGGGGGACTTTGTGATTAAAAAAATTATCTGGGGGCAGCTAGGTGGCGCAGTGGATACAGCACCGGCCCTGGAGTCAGGAGTACCTGAGTTCAAATCCGGCCTCAGACACTTAACACTTACTAGCTGTGTGACCCTGGGCACGTCACTTAACCCCAATTGCCTCACTAAAAAAAAAAAATTATCTGCCAATCTGTATTTGTTAAAGCACTTTGTTGTTGTTATTGTTCAATCTTTCAGTTGTGTCCAATTCTTTGTGACTCCATTTGGGGTTTCCTTGGCAAAGATACTAGAGTGGATTGCCATTTCCTTCTCTACTTCATTTTACAAATGAGGAAACTGAAGCAAGCAGGGATAAGTAAGTTGCCCAGGATTATACAGTTAGCAAGTCTCTGAGGTTGGATTTGAATTCAGGTCTTCCTGACTCTGGACCTAGCACTCTACCCACTGAGCCACCTAGCTTCCCAATTAAGTACCTACAACTTACCAAGCACTGAGTTTTGTGCTGGGTGATTTGCCTCTCTCAGTTTAGCTAGGCTGGTCCTCAGATGACAAACATATAGTGTCACCAGGGACCATACTTGGGAACTTTGGAACTCTTCAAGGGCAGGGACTGTTACCTTTCTTTGTATCTCTAATGCTTATCACGATGCCTGGCACATAGTAGGTGCTTATTAAATGCTTGCTGACATAATAATAATAGTAGTAGTCAATCAATTAACATTTATTAAATGCCTATCATACTAAGCACTGAAGAGAGAAGGAGCTGAAAAAGATAGCATTTACATAGCACTTTACTATTTCATTTAATTATCATAACAATCCCCTGTAAGGTAGGTGCTATTATTCTCCCCATTTTCCAAATGAGGAAACTCAGTCTGACAGTGATAAAGTGACTTAGCTAGGAAAATAAAGCTAGTAAGTATCTGAGGCAGGATTAGAACTTAGATCTTTCTGACACTCATTCCAACTCTCCATCTTCTGAGCCATTTAGCTGCTTGATGAGACTTGACTTGCTGCAGTTTAGTGGAAAGAGCTTCTAATGGGTGTAAGAACCAGAAGATGTAGATCCAAATCTTGCCTCTGATGCCCACCTGTGTGACATTGGGCATGTTCCTGCATCTTCCAAGGCCTCAGTTTCCTCATTTGTAAAATGGAGTAGGACTAGATGGTCTCTGAGGTCCCTTCCACTCTTTTTTTTTTTTGCAGGACAATGAGGGTTAAGTGACTTACCCAGGGTCACACAGTTAAAAAGTTTCAAGTGTCTGAGGCTGGATTTGAACTCAAGTTCTGGGGCAGCTAGGTGGCGCAGTGGATAGAGCATGGGCCTTGGATTCAGGAGGACCTGAGTTCAAATCCAACCTCAGACACTTGACACTTAACTAGCTGTGTGACCCTTGGGCAAGTCACTGAACCCCAATTGCCTCACAAAAAAAAAATGAACTCAAGTCCTCCTGAATCCAGGGCTGGTGCTTTATCCACTGCACCACCTAGCTGCCCCGGTCCCTTCCACTCTAATCTCCAGCCCTCAGAGTATCCTAAGGAGGCAACCGGAGCAACCAAGGCAAAGCTTGGAGGTTGGCATTGGAGACCTTAGCTACCCTTTCATCACTTCCATTCCCTCTGGCCACATTCTCTGACCTCATTTCTGATTTTTAGGACAATCTCATTCTAAGAGTCCTTAGACAGCTGGTCACTTGGAACAATGATGACACGATGTCTTGGACAGTGAATCTTGGGTAGGGGGGACTGGTCACTTATTTCATCCCCATTCAAAGGAAGGCAGTGGCTGCAAACAGACCACCCTCATTTATATGGGGAAAAAATAAACATCCCTTACAATACCTCCCCAGCTCAGGCAGAAACACCCAAAGAGCATTGCTAATGTAGTGCTTGGATTTGGAGGATATGGGAGATTATAAGCAGCATTTATCTGTTTGGGGCTCAGGAGATTTGAGCCAAATAGAAAAGAGGTGTATTGGGAAATGGATTATCTTTTTAAAAAAGAAAAAAAAAACTAAATTAAAGGACCATAGCTGAGCCAGGGCAGGAAGTCTTTATTTAGAACCAACCTTTTAAGGGAGAACTATTAAGGAATGAATCGCTTTTCAATTTTTCTAATTTTTTTTTAATTAGCAAGCATTTTTTTCTACCTCCCCTCTCCCACTCCCATTGAAGGGAAAAGGAAATAATAAAAAAGAAAATTTTAAGAATTATGTAAGGGCAAGCAAAACAAATTCCCATATTAGCTGTGTCCAAAAATATATGTCTCATTTGTCATCGTGAGACATCTGGCAAGAGATGGACACAATTCTTCACCATCATCAGTCTTCTGGAAACCTGGTTGGTCATTGCATTGATCAAAATTCTTGAGTCTTTCAAATTTGTTTGTCTTCTCAATGTCATGACATAAATTGTTCTACAGGCTCTGCTCACTCCTCTGTTTCTGTTTATATAAGTCTTCCCAGGTTTTTTCTGAAACCATCCCTTTCATAATTTCTTACAGTGCAATAATGTTCCATCACATTTATCTAACATAATGTGTTTAGCCTTTGCCCATGGATATAGGTTCCCTTAGTTTCTCTTTCTTTGATAGTATAAAAATAGCAGCTATAAACATTTTTGTACATATAGATTCTCCTCTTCTTTCTTCAGTCTCTTTAATAGGATAGGCCTAGTAGTGGTATCTCTGGATAAAAGGATGTACACAATTTTGTAACTTTGTAGACATAGTTCCAAATTGCCTTCCAAAATGGCTGGACCAACTCACCATTCTACCAATATAGTACAATAGTGTGCCTATTTCCCAAATCTTCTTCAACATTTATCATTTTCCTTTTTGTGTGTGTGTCAATTTTGTCAATCTGAAGCAGAACCTCAAAGTTGCCTTTATTTTTATTTCTCTAATTATTAGTAATTTGGAACATTTTTTCCATATGGCTATTGATAGCTTGAATTTCTTCCTTTGAAAAATGTCATGCAATTTGACCATTTACCATTTGGGGAATGTCTCATTCTTATAAATTTGAATCAGTTCCTTACAAATGAGACATTTAGCAGAAATACTTGATTCAAAGATTTTTCCCCAATTAACTGTTTCCCTACAAATCTTAGCTGCATGCAACCTATATCTTCTTTT
Source organism: Dromiciops gliroides (assembly GCF_019393635.1). Taxonomy (NCBI): domain Eukaryota; kingdom Metazoa; phylum Chordata; class Mammalia; order Microbiotheria; family Microbiotheriidae; genus Dromiciops; species Dromiciops gliroides. The sequence continues at coordinate 664,174,988 of NC_057862.1, forward strand.
TAAAAAATTTGGGGCAGCTAGATGGCACAGTGGTTAAGGCACTGGCCCTGAATTCAGGAGTACCTGAGTTCAAATCCAGCCTCAGACACTTGACACTTACTAGCTGTGTGACCCTGGGCAAGTCACTTAACCCCCATTGCCTGCAAAAAAACAAAAAACAAAAAACAAAATTTTAAAACTTAGTTTTATTTTTCTCAATTAATGGAAATGTATCTCCTCTCTCTCAATTGAAAAAGAAAAACAACACCCTTGTAAGAAATAATGCAAAATTATTGGTGGAGCTGTGAACTGATCCAACCATTCTGGAGAGTAATTTGAAACTATGTCTAAGAGCTATAAAGCTGTGCATACCCTTTGACCCAGCAATACCACTATTAGGTCTTTTTCCCAAAGAGATCATTAAAAAAGGGGAAAAGGACCCACATGTACAAAAATATTTATAGCTGCTCTTTTTGTGGTGGCAAGGAATTGGAAATTGAGGAGATGCCCATCAATTGGGGAATGACTGAACAAGTTGTAGTATATGAATGTAATGGAATACTATTGTGCTGTAAGAAAAAATGAGCAGGCATATTTCAGAGAAACCTGGAAGGAATTACATGAACTGATGCTGACTGAGATGAGCAGAACAACAGAACATTGTACACAGTATCAACAACATTATGTGTTGATCGATTGTGGTAGACTTGACTCTTCTCAGCAATACAATGGTCCAAGATAGTTCCAAAGGACTCATGATGGAAAACGTTCTCCAAATCCAGAAAAAAAGAACTATGGAATTTAAATGCAGATTGAACCATACTATTTCTATTTGTTTTGCTTTTCTTTTTAGAGGTTTTTCCTTTTTGCTGATTCTTCTTTCACGGCATGAAAAATGCAGAAATATGTTTAATGTGATTGTACATATATAACCTATGTCAAATTGGGGAGAAAGGGGGGAGGGGAGGGAAGGAGAAAAATTTGAAACTAGAAATCTTATAAAAAAACAAATGTTGAAAACTACCTCTACATGTAACTGGAAAATAATAAAATACTTTTATGAAAAAAATAAATAACGTATAGTCAAGCAAAACAAATTCCCATATTACCATGGTGTGTTGTTTTTAAGTCTCAATTTGCACCCTGAGTTCATTACCTCTTTGTCAGGAGGTGGGTGGCATGTTTCAATATGAGTCCTTTGGAATTGTGGTTGGTCATTACTATTGATCAGAATTTCCACCTCCTTTTTACAGAGAAGAAAGTGAACTCTGTTTGATGCAGTCTGTTTCTGCTTTCCAGGTCCTCTTCTCTTCCCCATGTCCAGAGCTCAAACACAGGTTCTTAGCCTTTCTTTCTTTCCTTTTAAACCCTCCTTCTTGAGCCACCCTCTGGATCCAGTGTGTTTAACTTAGGACTAATCCCTCCTTTTATCTGCTCTTCCTTTCATTCCCATCTCTCCCTTCTCCCATTTCCTTCCTGTTTTGCTGTTTTGAGTGAAACATATTTCTGCACCCAACTCTGTGTGAATACAATTCTTCCTTCCTTTGACCAATTCAGATGAAAATGAACTTTAAGAGTAACCTGATTCTTCCCACCCTTTCTCCTTGTTTGAATAGTCTTCTGCTTGAACACCTAAATTATGTGAGTAATTTCCATCTCTGTTCCTCTCCCCTTTCCTCCCTTGCATATTCCTTTTCCCTTCCACTCCCTTTGCTTTTTTAGGATCATAAAAAAATTAATTACTAGCCCTTCTGTCTCATAAACTCCTTCTATGAGACTTGAAGATAATAGAGTTTTGAGGAGATGACATTATTATAAATTGTATTTATATTATAAATTATTATACATATAATGTATAAATATATTATAATTCACAAATTATTTTATTGTATGTTATATTAAAATATATTAAAATTATTACTATTATAAATTAATCCTTGTTTATTCCCTTATGATTTATTTTGCATGTTTATCTTTTCATGTCTCTTGACCCCTGAATTTGTATTTCAAAGTTTCTATACTGGTCCAGTTTTTTTCATCAGTAATGCTTGAAAGCTCTTTATTTCATGAAAAACCCAATGTTTCCCTTGTACAATTATGCTCGTTTCTCTGGGTAAATGATTCATGGTTGTTACCCTTTATTTTTTATCTTTTTGAATATTCTATTCAAAACTCTCAACCCCTTTATATATCAGTGACTACTTTAATATGTATGATACTGATTGTGACTCCTCCATAATTACAATTCTTTCTGGATGCTTGCAGTATATTTTCTTTGATCTAGAAGTTATGAATTTGGGGTTTAATGTCCCTAAAAGTTTCCCTTTTGGGGTTTCTTTCAAGGGATTATTGGTGGATTCATCGTATTCCCACTTTGTCCCCCGGTTCTAACAGATATAGGCAGTTTCATGATTTTGTAAAATATGATTGTCATGGCCTTCAGATAGTATAATGATCCTTAAATTTAATTTTCTTGATATTTTCTAGGGGAGGCATTTTTGCTATAAGATATGTTGTATTTTCTTCAATTCCTTCAATCTTTAGACTTTGCTTTAATATTTCTTGTTGTCCTGGGGAATCATTAACTTCTGTTTGATCCATTCTAATTTGGGGGGAGTTTATGCTTGGGCAAGGTTTGTCCCTCTTGTGAAAAGCTGATAATATTCTTTCTAATTCTTTTTTTCTTAACCCTCATCTATTTCCCAATTTACCTCTAGTGATGTGGGATGGAATTAAGGTGACCAAATTGATTGTGAGGCATCCCAAAGAGGTCCAATACTCAGAGACTCCGTTTCCCAAGATTAATTGCAATACTGTGAGTGACCAGAGGGGGGAGCACCATGGAGACAGGTGCCTGTGGAATAGGGAAAGAGAAGATGGATATATTTATAATATAGATAAATTAATTATCAGTATCATTATAATAATCTCCACCTCAGGGGGGTACATGGGAAGTCTTATCCTAATTTGGTCTTCCAGGGGTCCTAATCCAACCCACAAAGTAGGTACCTTTTTCTTTAGAGGTGTGTTTTTGGGGTTGACACAACATTAGGTGAACATAAGGACATATTTGGTGCTTTCTGCACATATTCATAAAGACATTCCTCAGCTAGCAAAGGTCAGAGTATCTCTGTGTTTTGGGTCTCTTTTTCTGTAGGCCTGGTTTTTAGGTGTTCTGTCATCTAATTTAAACATTTCAATTGATGATTACCAGTTAAGGTCAATATGACCTGTCTCTGTTAATGGCAAGGGTTGGTACGGAAAAACACTTTTGGTTACTATAAGAACACAAACTTTAGTTTCTCTGTTAAAACTTTAGGTGTTCTTCCTCAGCTGGAAAGTCTCCTACAAGATTGATCTCAACACAACTTTATGGTTATTGTTTTATGTTATTTTATTTTATTTTATTTTATTTAGTGGCAAAAAATAAACAACAATGCCAGTTAGACACAAGTAAGGCCTCTTTACAAAAACGTGCTGTCGTCAGGCATGGTATGGAAGTCTCTTTTGCTTCATCATTTGGATCCCCTGAATTCATAAAACTCAGAGTCTGGCCAGCAGGGCTGCTTCTTGAGGCAGTGATTCCCTTTCCTTTTCTTTGGTTCCTTCCACCTTCCAAGTGTGCTTCCTTCTTCCCAATCTCCTTGATCCTCACTGTGGTGGAATGAGGGTCTTGGCCGTCACTGAGTTAGCTCCTTGACAACAGCAGTCCTGGGTGGAGTTGCAGTGGAGTCTGGGGTGGGGCAGA